>NC_056746.1:767886910-767896910 GCF_019279795.1 Protopterus annectens | reverse complement strand
CCAAACTGGGTGGTGTCCAGTGTTTGAAGGTTGCCAATGTCTTTGTTTATAAGTTCCATGATGATACGCTCCATGGCCTTGCAGATAAGGCTTGTCAGACTGATGGGACGATAGTTTCTGGGATCCAAGGTGGGTCCCCCCTTGTGGAGTTGGATAACTGTAGCTCTGTGCCACTCAGTGGGCATGAAACCTGAGGTGAGGCTATGATTAAACATGACACTTAGGTGAGGTGCCAGTTCATATTGTAGTTCATGTAGTACACAGCCCGGGATGTCATCTGGTCCCATGGATGCTGTATTCTTAGCTTTGGTTAGTGGTTATAGCAACTCTGAATGTAGATTGTTGACACAGATGTTGGAATTAGTTTTAGAAAACAATTTCATTTATTTTAACAGTCAACATTACAGACAAAAAAATGGTGTTGCAATGGGGGCCAAATGTGCCCCTATTTATGCCAATTTGGTCCTGGCAGCATGGGGGGAGGAACATGTTTTTACTAGTATTTATTGGAGTAACATTTTGATTTATTTAAGATTTCTTGATGATATCTTAATTTTTTGGAAGGGGTCTGAGATCGAGCTCAAAGAATTTATTACATATATTGGTTTAACGACTAGTTTTTTGAAATTTACTAGTCACACTTCTTTTGAAAAGATCAATTTTCTAGATATCACAATCTCATTTCAAAACGGTAAAGTAGAATCTAACATTTATCGGAAAAAAACTTATTCCAATTCATTTCTACATTTTGACAGTAGCCACCCGAATCATCAGAAAACGAATTTAGTTAAGGGCCAGATGGTGAGGCTGTCAAGATTAGTGAGTAACGAAGAGACCTTTTCAAAGGAACTTACTTTATTGAAAAACATGTTCACCTCTAGAGCTTATCCAGAGGAGTTGGTATCAAGAATTGGTAACAGTATAAAAAGTAATAGAATAACATTATATAAACCTATTATATACTACGGATTACCATCTAAAGATGCATCTAACGTTAGGAATGTTGGACACGACACTTTTATTATCCCGTTCAATGAAAAATCTCAACAAATAGTTAAAGTGATGTATGATTCATGGAATATTATTACAGAAATTAATGTTGATTTGGGGAATATTCTTGGTAATAAGCCAAAATGCACTTTTAGTAAGGGGAGAAGTTTAAAGAATTTATTTGAGAAACCCTTAAGTAATGAAATGAACATGAGATCCAAAATGTATAAATGTGGTGGTTGTCGTTCATGTAGGTTCATCAACAATGGACCATATTTATCTATACACAACTATGAAAAAACAATTAGATGTCCAGGAGTTTGTGATTGTAACACCTGTATGGTTGTTTATGCTGCTACTTGTACAAGTTGTCAGGCCTTCTATATAGGAAAAACACACAGAAAATTAAAAACTCGTATTATTGAACACACCAGTGACATTAGGATAAAGAAAGAAACAAGTGCCTTATATATTCACAGTACGGTGTGTGTTAATTTCAATAAGTTTTTATTTTTTGTTATAGATAGAATACCACAATTTAAGTTGTACAATGGGGGCGACATTAAGACTCTGTTGGAAGCCAAAGAATGTATTTGGCAATTAAGATTAAACGCCAACAAGTGGCCTGGTATCAACGACCAAGTCTCCATTACAAGTATATTGAAGTTAAAATCACAAATTATTTAGAAGTAAATCACACACCTACAATGTTTTATATACTTTCTTTACATACATTTTAAACATTTTTTATATACATATATTCTTCACAGTTCTTTTATCTATATGTACATTTTCCACATACACTCATAAAAGTAGTTATTTAACTAGAGATTTACCAACTAAATGCATAACATATATATATTTTTAAACAATTATAACTTTTGTTATAAATTTGTTAAATAATTTCTTTATTCCCATATTTAACATGTTTTACTTATTCCATTTACATATTTATTATATTTAATATTTATTGAAACATGTTTAGTATTTTAATTTATTATTGTATAACTTACTTAAATATGTTAAATATCATTAAAACAAAACTTACTCAAAATTGATTAGTAACATAAAAATAAAATTTTAATAATAAGTTTTATTTAGTTTATTTATATATTTATTATATATATATTTATTATATTTAATAATTAACACTACTTGTAATCATGTTCAGTACATCAATTCACAACTACACAATTTATTTAAATTTGTCTTGTAATATAAAAACAAATTTATACAATATGTTTACGTTAGTGTGAGGATTTGTTGTATGAACAAAAAATTTTAAAATCTTATAATTAAGTGATATATGAGTTAAAACTCTTGGTTATTGTTTTTACTAGTATTTCAATTCTATTTATTTGTCTAATTGCATTCCGCATTCATTGCCAACGCAGAACAAACCTTTTGTTATTGAGTGTTGATTGACCTAATCAAGTAATTAAAGTATCAGTATTTAAGGGATGTTCTAGGTTAATATATTTTGTACTCTGATGATGCCCTAACATGGAAGGGTGAAAGCGCTTAGTACTGCTGTTCATAACTGTTTTTACTGTTTTCGTTGTGGTCCAGTTTTATTCGAAATAAAGAAGATTGTGCACCAAATTCTAGGAGTCAAGGTTCTGATTGTTGCTGCTTACTAGTTTTGGTCGGAAGTTTGTTTCACAGTTATTTTTTGTCAGATTCCTGTTCGAACCTAGATTGTGGATATGTGCCGGACCTAAACGGATCAAAAGTAACTGGTAACACTGTTACGTGAATTACAGTTTTTGTGACTTGACAGTATTGCAAACAATTCTAAAAGAACGTCCCTGTGTTTAAACTGCTTTTTAATTGCTTTTTAATTGAACCCAGCATACTACATTACAACGAACTACTTGGTGAACATTCTGTATTTAGCTTTATGGAATTTCAACGTTCGTGGTATCGTGCGCAACTTGCTAAGTAAGCCTGTATTCAGTTTTAAAATAATATAAAGCGATATCAACACAGTATTATTTGGTGAACACTATATATTCCGCTGTTTGGAAGTATTACTCCTGTGGCAACGTGTGCAACTCATTAACAAGCAATGTCGAATTTGTAAACGTATGGTGGAAAACAAGTATTTGGTCAGTATCCGGTGCTTCATTAACACTCAGTTGTATCAATACACCGAACGAGTGAAGTCACCCGTAATTGGCAACTGTGGTATATGAATTGAACTGAACTTGCTAGTAAACTGATCGTGGTATAGACAACTTGTCGGAAGTCTCATTACATCGCATTACAACACTGGTATCAGCAACGGCAATTTACCTTTCTTTGTGTTGAAAGATTTTGAGATAATTAAATTAAGTTGAAGAACTAACAGTGTTGTATTACACAGTTTGCTCGTATTTACAAATACTCACAGGCTCAACGTAGTCTGTGGCATTGACTACTGAATTATTTAACAATTGTCATCACGATGCAGCGGTTGCTACAGGAGCACCTAGATATCACCAATAAGCTTATCAAAGCTTTAAATGAGCAGCAATGTTTAGGTGGGAATGAATCAGAAATGATTATCACAGACTCACAAGAGCGGCTTCTCACTCTACACTCAACTCCGAACACCAGTCTACACAATGCAGTTGCTAGGCAACGATCGGCCAGTCCCCAGCGTCAGGCAGTGACGTCAGGGAGAGAAGACGTCTCGGGGATACCTCTGAACGCTAACAACAGTAATCAACATAACCAGACGGTCCGTAGAGTGAATGTACACAGGAATAATTCACCAAACAGAAATATTGATCTCAACCGGTTCCTAACAGCGCCAAATTTGAATAGAGCAGGATCTGTTACAGCTCCGAACCAGGGAACATTAAATTCAAGGCTTGAGGAATTTGAAAGGACACTAAAAACTTTTAAATCTCTGCAGATGGATAACGCCTTTTTGGAACGCTCATTAGAGTTAAAACAAGTCCCAAAGGGACTACGTATTTTCAAGCTGCCCCATGGGTTTGCAGAAGGTACACCACTTTTTTCAGAATTATTGGGACTTTATGACAATACTGGTTTTGAGCTTCTAAAACTCATTATTCGAAACAACAATGATAAGTTAAATGTTTTAAAGGATAAACTGTGTAACTTAGATAGAGGTATTAAGGCTGATGTTTTATTTGAGTACAATAAGTTTAAAATGGAAAATATTTTTAGAGATTTAGACAGATATATTACTAAAGGCTTAGACATTAAAAATTTGAAAATCGAGAGAGATACCAACGATTACAAAAACAACAGAGTATATAACCATTTTAGGGAATATAAAAATATGAAGTCACAACAACACACTCGAAACACAAACGTAGTAGGGAATGGTCGGAATTTTAGTACAAATTTTAACACAAATGGGAATACTAACCCACACTCTAATTTTAACGATTTTAACACTGATGGTGACCACGAATCACGCTATCGAGGCAATTTCGACAATAATGATGAGGCACAGTCAGTTTTTTTAGAGCAGCCAGCCCTAAGGAGATCAGAGAGAATAAGGGAGAGGCAGGGCAGCCAAAATTATTATGTTCAAAGGAACTACAACAATGGAGGCAACAGAAGGGGCAGATGGTAGCACAATGTGACACACAATGCAATGTGGAGGTTGATTGTTCTGACGGTATACTAGTTGGAACTTCGGTAACACTACATTTAAATCTAGATGTTGGAGTTGTGCAACAAAATACTGCAAGTGTTAACACTGGTATGAAAAACCTAAGTAATGGAAGTGAAGTTATAAACTACATGGGTTTCAATTTGTACAATTTTACTGACAAGACATTTGACACTACATATTTAAAATTGTTTAGTAAAGGATTCACATTTGTGCCGACCTTTAAGTTAGACATTGGCGAAGTCCTGATTAATTTAAAAACATATACCAGGTTATTGAATTTAAAGGTCTTTTTTCACGATTCCAATTCAGTTGCATTGGATGGAGGACTCACACTTAAACGTCATAGTACATTTATACCACCTCAGAATCTCATTATACACATATTTGAAAAACTTTGTGAGACACACATAAGAAGGATACTAAACGAAAAAACTAGTATCATACACAATCTAACTCCAGCAGAACGTTTCTGTTTAAAAGAGCTCACTAGTTCTAACAAGTTTAGAATAATGAAACCAGACAAAGTAGGTGGTGTAGTTATTATGTTGACTTATGACTATATAAATAGGATGGTTAGACTATTGGACGATGAAGACACCTATGTCAAGGTGAATAGACATGAAGTAGATAAGGCCTATACTAAAATTGATTGGCTGCTTTATGAATTTTTGATGGATGGAATGATTGATGCACAAACGTATCATTATTTATCAGTGGAATTCCCAGTAGTACCTTCTATTTTTGGGATTCCAAAAATTCACAAACATTTAGACAATCCCCCCTTCAGACCTATAGTCTCCGCCAAAGGATCAAAGACAGAGGCTTTGGCTGCTTATATTGATTTTAAGTGTAAGAAAGTTTTGACAGAATTTCCACACATTATTAGAGATTCGTGGCACTGTTTGGATTCTATACGTGCTTTTGTCAACTCTTTCGATGGTAAATTTGATTTTTGTATGGTTACCATCGATGTTGTTAACTTATTCAGTGTGATTCCACACCAAGAAGGCCTTGAGTTGTTTGAAATTTGTCTCAACAAACATAGTGGTTATAGCAACTCTGAATGTAGATTATTGACACAGATGTTGGAATTAGTTTTAGAAAACAATTTCATTTATTTTAACAGTCAACATTACAGACAAAAAAATGGTGTTGCAATGGGGGCCAAATGTGCCCCTATTTATGCCAATTTGGTCCTGGCAGCATGGGAGGAGGAACATGTTTTTACTAGTATTTATTGGAGTAACATTTTGATTTATTTAAGATTTCTTGATGATATCTTAATTTTTTGGAAGGGGTCTGAGATCGAGCTCAAAGAATTTATTACATATATTGGTTTAACGACTAGTTTTTTGAAATTTACTAGTCACACTTCTTTTGAAAAGATCAATTTTCTAGATATCACAATCTCATTTCAAAACGGTAAAGTAGAATCTAACATTTATCGGAAAAAAACTTATTCCAATTCATTTCTACATTTTGACAGTAGCCACCGAATCATCAGAAAGCGAATTTAGTTAAGGGCCAGATGGTGAGGCTGTCAAGATTAGTGAGTAACGAAGAGACCTTTTCAAAGGAACTTACTTTATTGAAAAACATGTTCACCTCTAGAGCTTATCCAGAGGAGTTGGTATCAAGAATTGGTAACAGTATAAAAAGTAATAGAATAACATTATATAAACCTATTATATACTACGGATTACCATCTAAAGATGCATCTAACGTTAGGAATGTTGGACACGACACTTTTATTATCCCGTTCAATGAAAAATCTCAACAAATAGTTAAAGTGATGTATGATTCATGGAATATTATTACAGAAATTAATGTTGATTTGGGGAATATTCTTGGTAATAAGCCAAAATGCACTTTTAGTAAGGGAGAAGTTTAAAGAATTTATTTGAGAAACCCTTAAGTAATGAAATGAACATGAGATCCAAAATGTATAAATGTGGTGGTTGTCGTTCATGTAGGTTCATCAACAATGGACCATATTTATCTATACACAACTATGAAAAAACAATTAGATGTCCAGGAGTTTGTGATTGTAACACCTGTATGGTTGTTTATGCTGCTACTTGTACAAGTTGTCAGGCCTTCTATATAGGAAAAACACAGAAAATTAAAACTCAGATTATTGAACACACCAGTGACATTAGGATAAAGAAAGAAACAAGTGCCTTATATATTCACAGTACGGTGTGTGTTAATTTCAATAAGTTTTTATTTTTTGTTATAGATAGAATACCACAATTTAAGTTGTACAATGGGGGCGACATTAAGACTCTGTTGGAAGCCAAAGAATGTATTTGGCAATTAAGATTAAACGCCAACAAGTGGCCTGGTATCAACGACCAAGTCTCCATTACAAGTATATTGAAGTTAAAATCACAAATTATTTAGAAGTAAATCACACACCTACAATGTTTTATATACTTTCTTTACATACATTTTAAACATTTTTTATATACATATATTCTTCACAGTTCTTTTATCTATATGTACATTTTCCACATACACTCATAAAAGTAGTTATTTAACTAGAGATTTACCAACTAAATGCATAACATATATATATTTTTTAAACAATTATAACTTTTTGTTATAAATTTGTTAAATAATTTCTTTATTCCCATATTTAACATGTTTTACTTATTCCATTTACATATTTATTATATTTAATATTTATTGAAACATGTTTAGTATTTTAATTTATTATTGTATAACTTACTTAAATATGTTAAATATCATTAAAACAAAACTTACTCAAAATTGATTAGTAACATAAAAATAAAATTTTAATAATAAGTTTTATTTAGTTTATTTATATATTTATTATATATATATTTATTATATTTAATAATTAACACTACTTGTAATCATGTTCAGTACATCAATTCACAACTACACAATTTATTTAAATTTGTCTTGTAATATAAAAACAAATTTATACAATATGTTTACGTTAGTGTGAGGATTTGTTGTATGAACAAAAAATTTTAAAATCTTATAATTAAGTGATATATGAGTTAAAACTCTTGGTTATTGTTTTTACTAGTATTTCAATTCTATTTATTTGTCTAATTGCATTCCGCATTCATTGCCAACGCAGAACAAACCTTTTGTTATTGAGTGTTGATTGACCTAATCAAGTAATTAAAGTATCAGTATTTAAGGGATGTTCTAGGTTAATATATTTTGTACTCTGATGATGCCCTAACATGGAAGGGTGAAAGCGCTTAGTACTGCTGTTCATAACTGTTTTTACTGTTTTCGTTGTGGTCCAGTTTTATTCGAAATAAAGAAGATTGTGCACCAAATTCTAGGAGTCATGGTTCTGATTGTTGCTGCTTACTAGTTTTGGTCGGAAGTTTGTTTCACAGTGAGGCTATGATTAAACATGACACTTAGGTGAGGTGCCAGTTCATATTGTAGTACATGTAGTACACAGCCCGGGATGTCATCTGGTCCCATGGATGCTGTATTCTTAGCTTTGGAGAGTGCGTTTTTTACCTGTGTGTCCGTTATTACAGGAATTTGGAAATCTTCCAGTATTGAGATGGGCCATTTAGGGGGTGAGAGGGGGTGAAGTTTGCAATGAATCGATCTGCCAGGATATTGGCAATATCCTTGGGATCAGTATATTTAATGCCATTCTGTTTTAATTCAGAGCAGATCTGAGCATTGCCATTTAGATTCTTGACATAGTTATAGAATGCCTTGTGGTTGTCTTTGGAATCTTAGGCAATTTTATTTTTATAACTAGCTTTGGAGTCTTTTATGAGGGATCTCAGTTTCTTACTGAGGCTGGTAAGGGAGTTTTTTGCACCCTGGAATTTTCCTCTTTTCTGCAACAGTTTCTTCCTTTTGTTGTAAAGTTTGTTTATGGCAGGGGACCACCAGATTGGCTTCCTTTTTTTGGATGAGAGCATCTTGGTTCTATTTGGGATGGCACGATTCATGCATGAGTGGATGTGCTCATACAGTGCCTTAGTGTAGGATTCAGCAGTTGAACTTTCAGTTCCCATCTGCATGGGTGTCATGAGGTTTGTCACTTCTGACTTGAGTAGCATGAAGCTGGCTTTGGAGAAGCTTTTTATGGAGGTTTCCTTACTGGAGGGTGGGGGTGGGATGTGGATGTTAAGGGTGATTAGCTTATGGTCAGACCTGACTAACGAGGGGGTGACCATAGGTGTGGAGCATCGATTTCCCATGTTGGTAATGACCAGGTCTAGGATATTGGAGCCCCTGGTGGGACTATGGATTAGTTGATCCAGGGCATTGGAATTTATGAATTCCAAGAACCGTTGGGTAAAGTTGTTGGTACATGAGTAGTTTTCCCAGTTAATGGCAGGGTAGTTAAAATCACCCAGTATTAGGGTGTTTGGTTCTATCTTAATATTTTCCGGTATGTGTAGAAAGCAGTAGTGAGAATCTTGGGGTATGGTGGGGGGTGTGTAGCAAGCTACAATTTGGATTTCAGTCTTACCTAGTGTTAGTTGCACCTGGAGAATTTCAGACGCATTGTGTTGGGCAACTAGTCAGGTGGTGTGAATATCCTTGGTGAATACTGACACTCCTCCACCTTTAGTGTTTCAGTCCTGGTTTGGTGGCCGAAAAGTGTGGTAAGAGTTGTAGCCTGGTATTGCATGGGTGCTCTCTGCAGTCCTGAACCAGGTCTCAGTTACTGCACAGATATCGATGTTCTCCATTTTTAGGAGTGCATCAAGAGAGTGCATTTTGAGGTTTAGACTTCTAGCATTGAGTAGCATTACCTTCAGATTTTGCATGCTTGTACCTGTTATGGTGGTGGGTTTGTCCTTTGAACGTTGCCTAAAAAGGCACTATAGGGTGGCAAGAGCCTTAGCCAGTAACCTGAATCCCAGGGGCAATAGGTGCAGACCATCTCTGGCAAAGCAACGTGGTCTGTCAGTGATGTCATCCCAGGCAGACAGATACTGGATCCTTTTTGAATGACACCAGAAGCTTAGCCAATTGTTGAAGTCAATAATTTTGTCCTTATATTGTGGTATCATTATGCGCAAAGGCAGGATGCTACTCAGGGCTAGGGTCATACCTGCCTGGGCCACATGATCCAAGAGCTCTTCCATGTCTCTTTTCATGTAGTCCAGGGAGGTACGTCTCAAGTCATTCACTCCAACATGGACAATGACAGAGTCATATTTGTACTTGTTGTGGAGTGACTTGAGTGCATGCATTATGTGGCGGGTCCTGGCACCCGACAGGCAGCTGACTGTAATTTTCTCCTTGTTCAACCTGGTGAGAGGGACATCAGTGTGCCGGACTATACAGTCACCTATGACTAAAGTGTTAGATACATTGTCTTGCCTTAGGGGCTATTGCTGGGTGGCACAC
>NC_056746.1:767874410-767876910 GCF_019279795.1 Protopterus annectens | reverse complement strand
TCATCTGGTCCCATGGATGCTGTATTCTTAGCTTTGGAGAGTGCGTTTTTTACCTGTGTGTCCGTTATTACAGGAATTTGGAAATCTTCCAGTATTGAGATGGGCCATTTAGGGGGTGAGAGGGGGTGAAGTTTGCAATGAATCGATCTGCCAGGATATTGGCAATATCCTTGGGATCTGTATATTTAATGCCATTCTGTTTTAATTCAGAGCAGATCTGAGCATTGCCATTTAGATTCTTGACATAGTTATAGAATGCCTTGTGGTTGTCTTTGGAATCTTAGGCAATTTTATTTTTATAACTAGCTTTGGAGGCTTTTATGAGGGATCTCAGTTTCTTACTGAGGCTGGTAAGGGAGTTTTTTGCACCCTGGAATTTTCCTCTTTTCTGCAACAGTTTCTTCCTTTTGTTGTAAAGTTTGTTTATGGCAGGGGACCACCAGATTGGCTTCCTTTTTTTGGATGAGAGCATCTTGGTTCTATTTGGGATGGCACGATTCATGCATGAGTGGATGTGCTCATACAGTGCCTTAGTGTAGGATTCAGCAGTTGAACTTTCAGTTCCCATCTGCATGGGTGTCATGAGGTTTGTCACTTCTGACTTGAGTAGCATGAAGCTGGCTTTGGAGAAGCTTTTTATGGTGGTTTCCTTACTGGAGGGTGGGGGTGGGAAGTGGATGTTAAGGGTGATTAGCTTATGGTCAGACCTGACTAACGAGGGGTGACCATAGGTGTGAGCATCGATTTCCCATGTTGGTAATGACCAGGTCTAGGATATTGGAGCCCTGGTGGGACTATGGATTAGTTGATCCAGGGCATTGGAATTTATGAATTCCAAGAACCGTTGGGCAAAGTTGTTGGTACATGAGTAGTTTTCCCAGTTAATGGCAGGGTAGTTAAAATCACCCAGTATTAGGGTGTTTGGTTCTATCTTAATATTTTCCGGTATGTGTAGAAAGCAGTAGTGAGAATCTTGGGGTATGGTGGGGGGTGTGTAGCAAGCTACAATTTGGATTTCAGTCTTACCTAGTGTTAGTTGCACCTGGAGAATTTCAGACGCATTGTGTTGGGCAACTAGTCAGGTGGTGTGAATATCCTTGGTGAATACTGACACTCCTCCACCTTTAGTGTTTCAGTCCTGGTTTGGTGGCCGAAAAGTGTGGTAAGAGTTGTAGCCTGGTATTGCATGGGTGCTCTCTGCAGTCCTGAATCAGGTCTCAGTTACTGCACAGATATCGATGTTCTCCATTTTTAGGAGTGCATCAAGAGAGTGCATTTTGAGGTTTAGACTTCTAGCATTGAGTAGCATTACCTTCAGATTTTGCATGCTTGTACCTGTTATGGTGGTGGGTTTGTCCTTTGAACTTTGCCTAAAAAGGCACTATAGGGTGGCAAGAGCCTTAGCCAGTAACCTGAATCCCAGGGGCAATAGGTGCAGACCATCTCTGGCAAAGCAACGTGGTCTGTCAATGATGTCGTCCCAGGCAGACAGATACTGGATCCTTTTCGAATGACACCAGAAGCTTAGCCAATTGTTGAAGTCAATAATTGTGTCCTTATATTGTGGTATCATTCTGCGCAAAGGCAGGATGCTACTCAGGGCTAGGGTCATACCTGCCTGGGCCACATGATCCAAGAGCTCTTCCATGTCTCTTTTCATGTAGTCCAGGGAGGTACGTCTCAAGTCATTCACTCCAACATGGACAATGACAGAGTCATATTTATACTTGTTGTGGAGTGACTTGAGTGCATGCATTATGTGGCGGGTCCTGGCACCCGACAGGCAGCTGACTGTAATTTTCTCCTTGTTCAACCTGGTGAGAGGGACATCAGTGTGCCGGACTATAGAGTCACCTATGACTAAAGTGTTAGGTACATTGTCTTGCCTTAGGGGCTGTTGCTGGGTGGCACACTGGTGTTGTGAACTATGTGACACTTTGGTTGTGATTGGTGTTTGTTTGCGTTTCAGCTTCAGAGGTCCTTGTTGATTGGGCAGGTTACAGTTAAGGGCCTCTGCATATGTGGCTTTAGTGTTGCTATATGTGGGTGTCGTGGTGTGGGTTTAGAAGGGCTATGTGTTGCTTGAGGTGTAGTATGGGTGTTAACCTTCTCCTCTTGACTGTCTAACACAATCTTGGGTGGAGAGAGCTTTGCTTCCATTTTGGCTATGTAAGTGCATCTCTCACAGGTTGTAGTGTTGGGTGGTAGGAGGAGAGGGTTGTCTGTGTACATGAGGCAATTGCTGCATTGCCCCAGTATGCCCAGATTCACCAGGTGGACAGGAGAAATCACCGGAAGCTGACCCTTGGACATGCCTGGTTTGGTGCTTTTTTTTTTTGTAAACCACAGTATTCAAACTATATAAAGGCAATAAAGTAATAAGGCAACACACACCTACTGTCTCCTTGCTCTCAAACAGCAACACATAGACACAAACACACACAAGCAGAACTGCCTTCCCTCTGCAAAACACACATGCATACCGACCTTCTCTCTGTTC
>NC_056746.1:767866910-767869410 GCF_019279795.1 Protopterus annectens | reverse complement strand
AGGCATGTGATTCTTTTAGTGAGGTATTTCTGCGGCCTTTCCAGTTGTTGCTGATGTCTTGAGAGGTACATACCAAAAGGGGCGTTGTATTCTATAATGGGTCTAATGTGAGATGAGTACAGTGGGTCAATGACCTCCTTTTTTCTGGATGAAAAGCCCTTAGTGATGAGATGTGCCACATAGAAGGATTTCCTGACTGTTGTGGCAATGTGGTTATCGAAGGTGAGACCACTGTCCACCTGTGTCCCTAAGTCTCTTATCACACTTTCGGTGTTTAGTGAACTGCCACCTATATGGTAATTCATGGATACATGTTTTTTTCACAAAGGGGATAACTATACATTTCTTGGCATTGAGCTTGAGCCCATGGCTCTGGCACCAAACATCTGTTTCTGTAAGGCCCTTTTGTAGAGTATCCACATCATTTGGGGATTCAATAATGGCTCCCAGTTTGCAGTCATCTGTGAACTTTGCTAGCCAGAGTGTTGGCCTGTACTTCAGAGAAGTAGATGCCAAACAACAGCGGTCCCAGGACTGAACCCTGAGGTACTCCACTTGTCACTTGTCTGGAGATGGATTTGGAGTCGGCTGCTTTTACAGTGTGGGTTCTATCAGTAAGCCAGTTAGCAACGCATTGGGTGATGTAGGGATTAATGCCCAGCTTAGTAAGTTTATCTATGATTCCAGAGTCGGGGATGGTGTCAATGGTCTTGGCAAGGTCTAGATAGGCTGTGTGGACCACCCTACCCTTGTCCATGGCTCTGGAGACTGATTCGAAGAAGTCAATCGGGTTCCGGAGACAAGATCGGCCCTTCATGAACCCAAACTGGGTGGAGTCCAGTGTTTGAAGGTTGCCAATGTCTTTGTTTATAATTTCCATGATGATACGCTCCATGGCCTTGCAGATAAGGCTTGTCAGACTGATGGGACGGTAGTTTCTGGGATCCAAGGTGGGTCCCCCCTTGTGGAGTGGGATAACTGTAGCTGTGTGCCACTCAGTGGGCATGAAACCTGAGGTGAGGCTATGATTAAACATGACACTTAGGTGAGGTGCCAGTTCATATTGTAGTTCATGTAGTACACAGCCCGGGATGTCATCTGGTCCCATGGATGCTGTATTCTTAGCTTTGGAGAGTGCGTTTTTTACCTGTGTGGCCGTTATTACAGGAATTTGGAAATCTTCCAGTATTGAGATGGGCCATTTAGGGGGTGAGACGGGGTGAAGTTTGCAATGAATCGATCTGCCAGGATATTGGCAATATCCTTGGGATCAGTATATTTAATGCCATTCTGTTTTAATTCAGAGCAGATCTGAGCATTGCCATTTAGATTCTTGACATAGTTATAGAATGCCTTGTGGTTGTCTTTGGAATCTTAGGCAATTTTATTTTTATAACTAGCTTTGGAGGCTTTTATGAGGGATCTCAGTTTCTTACTGAGGCTGGTAAGGGAGTTTTTTGCACCCTGGAATTTTCCTCTTTTCTCCAACAGTTTCTTCCTTTTGTTGTAAAGTTTGTTTATGGCAGGGGACCACCAGATTGGCTTCCTTTTTTGGATGAGAGCATCTTGGTTCTATTTGGGATGGCACGATTCATGCATGAGTGGATGTGCTCATACAGTGCCTTAGTGTAGGATTCAGCAGTTGAACTTTCAGTTCCCATCTGCATGGGTGTCATGAAGTTTGTCACTTCTGACTTGAGTAGCATGAAGCTGGCTTTGGAGAAGCTTTTTATGGAGGTTTCCTTACTGGAGGGTGGGGGTGGGATGTGGATGTTAAGGGTGATTAGCTTATGGTCAGACCTGACTAACGAGGGGGTGACCATAGGTGTGGAGCATCGATTTCCCATGTTGGTAATGACCAGGTCTAGGATATTGGAGCCCCTGGTGGGACTATGGATTAGTTTATCCAGGGCATTGGAATTTATGAATTCCAAGAACCGTTGGGCAAAGTTGTTGGTACATGAGTAGTTTTCCCAGTTAATGGCAGGGTAGTTAAAATCACCCAGTATTAGGGTGTTTGGTTCTATCTTAATATTTTCCGGTATGTTTAGAAAGCAGTAGTGAGAATCTTGGGGTATGGTGGGGGGTGTGTAGCAAGCTACAATTTGGATTTCAGTCTTACCTAGTGTTAGTTGCACCTGGAGAATTTCAGACGCATTGTGTTGGGCAACTAGTCAGGTGGTGTGAATATCCTTGGTGAATACTGACACTCCTCCACCTTTAGTGTTTCAGTCCTGGTTTGGTGGCCGAAAAGTGTGGTAAGAGTTGTAGCCTGGTATTGCATGGGTGCTCTCTGCAGTCTTGAACCAGGTCTCAGTTACTGCACAGATATCGATGTTCTCCATTTTTAGGAGTGCATCGAGAGAGTGCATTTTGAGGTTTAGACTTCTAGCATTGAGTAGCATTACCTTCAGATTTTGCATGCTTGTACCTGTTATGGTGGTGGGTTTGTCCTTTGAACTTTGCCTAAAAAGGCACTATAGGGTGGCAAGAGCCTTAG
>NC_056746.1:767674410-767859410 GCF_019279795.1 Protopterus annectens | reverse complement strand
CATTCTGCCTTGTGAGAGTATAGAGATGGTAGGTGTGGGTGTCTGTGTGTGTGTTGCTGTGTGACAGCAGAGAGAAGGTAGGTGTGTGTGTGTGTGCTTGTGTGTTGTTGTGTGACAGCAGAGAGAAGGTAGGTGTGTGTGTGTATGTGTGTATTTGTGTGTTGCTGTGTGACAGCAGAGAGAAGGTAGGTGTGTGTGTGTGTGTGTGTGTGTGTGTGTGTGTGTGTGTGTGTGTGTGTGTGTGTGTGTGTGTGTGTTGCTGTGTCGCAGCAGAGAAAATGAAGGTATGTGTGTGTGTTGCTGTGTGGGAGCCAGAGAAGGTGTGTGTGTGTGTGTGTGTGTGTGTGTGTGTGTGTGTGTGTGTGTGTGTGTGTGTGTGTGTGTGTGTGTGTGTGTGTGTGTGTGTGTGTGTGTGTGTGTGTGTGTGTGTGTGTGTGTGTGTGTGTTGCTCTCTGAGAGCAGAGAGAAGGTAGGTGTGTGTGTGTGTGTGTTTGCTTGCATGCATACATAGATGTGCCTGTGTGTGTCTGAGTGTGTGTTTGTCTTGCTCTGTGAGAGGAGAGAGAGTTGGTATGTGTGTGTATGTTGCTGTGTAAGAGCAGAGAGAAGGTAGGTGTGTGTGTGTGTGTGTGTGTGTGTGTGTGTGTGTGTGTGTGTGTGTGTGTGTGTGTGTGTGTGTGTGTCTGTGTTGCTGTGTGAAAGCAGAGAGAAGGTATGTCTCTGTGTGTGTTGCTGTGTGACAGCAGAGATAAGGTAGGCATGTGTGTGTGTGTGTGTGTGTGTGTGTGTGTGTGTGTGTGTGTGTGTGTGTGTGTGTGTGTGTGTTGTTGTGTGAGAGCAAGTAGAAGGTAGGTGTGTGTTGCTGTATAAGAGCAGAGAGATGGTAGATGTGTGTGTGTTGCTGCATGAGAGCAAAGATACGGCAGGTGTGTGTGTGTGTGTGTGTGTGTGTGTGTGTGTGTGTGTGTGTGTGTGTGTGTGTGTGTGAGTGTATGTGTGTTTGTGTGCATGTTGCCTTGTGAGAGTAGAGAGAAGGTAGGTGTGTGTGTGTTTTGTATGTGTGTGTGTGTTTGTGTGTTGCTGTGTGACAGCAGAGAGAATGTAGGTGTGTGTGTGTGTGTGTGTGTGTGTGTGTGTGTGTGTGTGTGTGTGTGTGTGTGTGTGTGTGTGCATGTGTTGTTGTGTGACAGCAGAGAGAAGGTAGGTGTGTGTGTGTGTGTGTGTGTGTGTGTGTGTGTGTGTGTGTGTGTGTGTGTGTGTGTGTGTTGCTGTGTAACAGCAGAGAGAAAGTAGGTGTGTGTGTGTGTATGTGTGTGTGTGTGTGTCTGTGTGTTGCTGTGTGAGGGCAGAGAGAAGGTAGGGGTGTGTGTGTGTCTGTGTGTGTGTGTGTGTGTGTGTGTGAGCGCGTTGCTGTGTGACAGCAGAGAGAAGGTAGGTGTGTGTGTCTGTTGCTGTGTGACAGCCGAGAGAAGGTAGGCGTGTGTGTGTGTGTTTGTTGCTGTGTGAAAGCAGAGAGAAAGTAAGCGTGTGTGTATATGTGTGTGTATGTGATTTTGTGTGTGTTGCTGTGTGAGAGGGGAGATAAGGTAAGTGTGTGTGTGTGTGTGTGTGTGTGTGTGTGTGTGTGTGTGTGTGTGTGTGTGTGTGTGTGTTGCTGTGTGACAGCCGAGAGAAGGTAGTTTTGTGTGTGTGCCTGTGTGTTGTTGTGTGACAGCAGAGAGAAGGTAGGTGTGCATTTGTATGTGTTGCTATGTGAGAACAGAGGGAAGGTAGGTGTGTGCTGCTGTGTGAGAGCAGACAGAAGGCAGATATGTGTGCATTGATGTGTGAGAAAAGACAGAAGGCAGGTGTTTGTGTGTGTGTGTGTGTGTGTGTGTGTGTGTTTGTGTGTGTGTGTGTTGCTGTGTGAGAGCAGAGAGAAGGTAGGTGTGTGTGTGTGTGTGTGCATGTGTTGTTGTGTGAGAGAAAGTAGAAGGTTGGTGTCTGTTGCTGTATATGAGCAGAGAGACGGTAGATGTCTGTGTGTTGCTGTGTGAGAGCAAAGATAAGGCAGGTGTGTGTTTTTGAGTGTGTGTGTGCATGTTGCCTTGTTTGAGTAGAGAGATGGTAGGTGTGTGTGTGTGTGTGTGTGTGTGTGTGTGTGTGTGTGTGTGTGTGTGTGTGTTGCTGTGTGACAGCAGAGAGAAGGTAGGTGTGTGTGTGCCTGTGTGTATTTGTGTGTTGCTGTGTGATGGCAGAGAGAAGGTAGTTGTGTGTGTGTGTGTGTGTGTGTGTGTGTGTGTGTGTGTGTGTGTGTGTGTGTGTGTGTGTGTGTGTTGCTTTGTTAGAGCAGAAAGAACGTAGGCCTGTGTGAGTGTGTTGCTGTGTGAATGTAGAGAGAATGTAGGTTTGTGTGTGTATATTGCTGTGTCACAGCAGAGAGAAGGTAGGTATGTGTGCGTGTGTTGCTGTGTGGGAGCCGAGAGAAGGTAGGTGTATGTGTGTATTTGTGAGTGTGTGAGTGTGTGTGTGTGTGTGTGTGTGTGTGTGTGTGTGTGTGTTGCTGTGTGACAGCCGAGAGAAGGTAGTTGTGTGTGTGCTTGTGTGTTGTTGTGTGACAGCAGAGAGAAGGTAGGTGTGTTTGTGTGTGTGCTTGTGTGTTGTTGTGTGACAGCAGAGAGAAGGTAGGTGTGTGTTTGTGTGTGCTGTTATGTGAGAAAAGAGAGAAGGTAGATGTGTGTTGCTGTGTGAGAGCAGAGAGAAGGCAGATATGTGCATTGAAATGTGAGAGAAAACAGAAGGCAGGTGTTTGTGTCTGTGTATGTGTGCGTGTGTGTGTGCATGTGTGTGCGTGTGTGTTTATGTGTGTGTGTGTGTTGCTTTGTTAGAGCAGAAAGAACATAGGCCTGTGTGAGTGTGTTGCTGTGTGGGAATAGAGAGAATGTAGGTTTGTGTGTGTATATTGCTGTGCTAGAGCAGAGAGAAGGTAGGTATCTGTGTGCATTGCTATAAAACAGCAGACAGAGTGTAGGTCTGTGTGCATGTGTGTTTCTGTATGTGTGTGTGTGTATTTGTTTGTGTGTGTGTGAGCAAGTAGAAGGCCAGTGTGTGTTGCTGTATAAGAGCAGAGAGACTGTAGATGTGTGTGTGTTGCTGTGTGAGAGCAAAGATATGGCAGGTGTGTGTGAGTGTGTGCGCATTCTGCCTTGTGAGAGTATAGAGATGGTAGGTGTGGGTGTCTGTGTGTGTGTTGCTGTGTGACAGCAGAGAGAAGGTAGGTGTGTGTGTGTGCTTGTGTGTTGTTGTGGGACAGCAGAGAGAAGGTAGGTGTGTGTGTGTGTCTGTGTGTATTTGTGTGTTGCTGTGTGACAGCAGAGAGAAGGTAGGTGTGTGTGTGTGTGTGTGTGTGTGTGTGTGTGTGTGTGTGTGTGTGTGTGTGTGTGTCGTTGTGTGTTGCTGTGTCACAGCAGAGAAAATGAAGGTATGTGTGTGTGTTGCTGTGTGGGAGCCAGAGAAGGTGTGTGTGTGTGTGTGTGTGTGTGTGTGTGTGTGTGTGTGTGTGTGTGTGTGTGTGTGTGTGTGTGTGTGTGTGAGTGTCTGAGTGTGCGTGTGTGTGTGTGTGTGTGTGTGTGTGTGTGTGTGTGTGTGTGTGTGTGTGTGTTGCTGTGTGACAGCCAAGAGAAGGTAGTTTTGTGTGTGTGCTTGTGTGTTGTTGTGTGACAGCAGAGAAAAGGTAGGTTTGTGTGTGCTTGTGTGTTGTTATGTGAGAATAGAGAGAAGTTATGTGTGTGTGTTGCTGTGTGAGAGCAGACAGAAGGCAGATATGTGTGCATTGAAATGTGAGAGAAGACAGAAGGCAGGTGTTTGTGTGTGCGTGTGTGTGTTGCTTTGTTAGAGCAGAAAAACGTAGGCCTGTTTAAGTGTGTTGCTGTGTGAGAGTAGAAAGAATGTAGGTTTGTGTGTGCATGTTGCTGTGCTAGAGCAGAGAGAAGGTAGGTCTCTGTGTGCAGTGCTATAAGACAAAAGAGAGATTGTAGGTGTGTGTGTGTGTGTGTGTGTGTGTGTGTGTGTGTGTGTGTGTGTGCGTGTGTGTGCGTGTGTGTGTTGCTTTGTTAGAGCAGAAAGAACGTAGGCCTGTGTGAGTGTGCTGCTGTGTGAGAGTAGAGAGAATGTAGGTTTGTGTGTGTATGTTGCTGTGCTAGAGCAGAGAGAAGGTAGGTCTCTGTGTGCATTGCTATAAGACAGCAGAGAGATTGTGGGTATGTGTGTGTGTGTGTGTGTGTGTGTGTGTGTGTGTGTGTGCGTGTGTGTGTGTGTGTGTGTGTGTGTGAGCAGATAGAAGGTAGTTCTGTGTGTCTGTGTTGCTCGGTGAGAGCAGAGAGAAGGTATGTCTGTATATTGCTGTTTGAGCGCAGGTAGAATGTAGGTGTGTTTGTTTGTGTGTGTGTGTGTGTGTGTGTGTGTGTGTGTGTGTGTGTGTGTGTGTATGTGTATGTGTGTGTGTGTGTGTGTGTGCGTGTCTGTGTGTGAGAGTTGAGAGAACGTAGGTGTAGGTGTGTGTGTGTTACTGTGTGAGATCAGAAAGGTGTATGTATGTGTGTGTGTGTGTGTGTGTGTGTGTGTGTGTGTGTGTGTGTGTGTGTGTGTGTGTTTAACGCACCTCTCAACTGTTCAGATTTAGCCTTATAGTTTTGGTCTGTTTCTCATAAAATTTGTGGTCTTCTGACAAATTGTGTAGGACTGAAGTCACTAAATAATGACATATATATGATTTTCAGACGTTATATTCTTGAGAAAATACAAGCTAATGCAAACCATGTTATTCTAGCAACTTTGTACGTTAAAAAGAGCAATAGTTAAAATATACCCCTTTTTTGGGCTGTTCTATCCCCATTATTTCAGGCTTTGTCCAGATTTCTTGCAGTAACAGGTTGATGGATATATGTACCTCTCAACTGTCCATATTTCTGCAGAATGTCCTGAGTTTTGCCTCATATTTCTGTCCTATTCCTCAACATTTGTGGTTTTCTTGCAAATTACTGAGGATTGAAATAACTAGATCTCCTACATTTGGTTTTCAGACTTCATTTCCTTCAGAAAATACATGCTAAGTCTAATGCTGTTATTCCAGGAACGTTGTAAGTGTATAAGCTCAATATTTAAAATATTTAAACTCTATCTCTAGTTTGGGGCCTTTGTCCCCTTTTTATTTTAGGCTTTGTCCAGATTTATTATGTGAAGAGGTTGAAAAGTATGGAGGTATGGTATGTGATGCCCTAGTTAGGGGGGAGCATAGGTTAGTGAATTAACTTGATCAGGCTTGACCCTGTAAGTTGGTTACAAGAAACAAGAGCCTGATTCCTCTACACCAACTGCCAGAGTGCTGAAGGAATTGTGAGCTTCAGTGGAGACAAGAGCCCGAGTCCTTTATACCAACTATGAGACTGCTGAAGGAATTGTGATCTTCAGTGGAGACAGGAGCCTGAATCCTCTACACCAACTACCAGACTGCTGATGGAATTGTGAGTGTGAGTTTAAGTACATTTTTGGGGAATTATGAGTTTCAGTGCATTTTCAAGTTGTTATGAGTTTCTTTTCATTTTCATGGAATTGCAAATTTCAAGGGAAGATAAGTTTACTGTTGGTTATGCTAAGTCTGTTGTCAATGTGCAACTAACTGTTTTGTTTATCAAATGGCAGTCACTGTTTGTGTTGTAGAATTTGAAAGCTCCCACGCCATATAGATGGAGTACTGGTATTGCAGTGCCCTTTTGATTGCTAATTATTTGGTGCATTTTAAAGCGGGCAGGGGTTCTACACTCCTGAGTATGTCCTTCTTTATATGAGATGCATAGTAACTATGAACTTGTCCATTTGTCAGTCATCATTCCCTATTGCAATATTAACAACTTACCATTTTTTAATGTAACATAATCAATTAATTCTTCAAGGGCAGCAGGCACTGAATTTGTAGCTGAAACATTGAAATGTAAAGTTGTTTGTCAGTAGCAACCTCTTCATTAGTTAGAGATCTCTTTAATGTGGAATTATTCGGATGACCTTTACTTCTGCAGAGTGTGCTTATTGAGTGATATTGGTGGATTATTTATTTTATTTTATTTATTTTACATTTGTTGACCGGGCTAGTCCAGCTGGATCAATGTCCATTTTCAGTGGAGGCCCGGGGAGAAAAGCTCCACAGATTAAAGCATGGTTATAGAAATACATGTAAAATAAACACCTATGATACAGGCAATGAGCAAAAATACAAAGATATTAGTTCAGGTCAGTTAATGCAAATCTAACAAAAAACAAATAATACCAACTATGTAATATCAATTATGTAATTAAAACAAAATATTTTTTTTTTTTTTTTGACAACAGTAGTAACAATAGAATCATAAAGTTATTTGTTATTAGAGAGAAAGATTGCAGTGTTGAATATATACATAAGATAGTAGAAAGATGAAAGTAGGTTAGTCAGGATTGGTACAAGAGCAGAGCCAGAAATTGTTCAGATGTGAAAGAAGTTGTTTCTTAAATAAAGGAAAAGTGGCTAGAGAGGAGATATGTAAGGGAAGGTTATTCCATACTCTGCCAACTGAGTTGGAGAAAAGGCAGTTCCCTGCAGAGTTTGTAATTCTGGTAGTGTTAACTTGTAGCTTTTGGGAGGAGCGTAGTTGTTTCAAGTTATTATAGGGAGTCAAGAGGTTGCTAAGAGCTGGTGTTTTTGAGGGTTGATATAAAATTTTATGTGCTATTAAGAGTTGTTGATAGATAATCTTGTTAGGAAGTTCCAGCCAATGTAGTTGTTTTAAGTTTAGGCAGTGGTGAGTTCTATATTGAGATGCAGTGGCAAATCGAGCTATGTTGTGGTAAGATGTAGTCAGTTTCCTAAGGTTACCTTTAGAGAGATTAGTGTAGATAGAGGAAGCATACAGAAGGGTAGAGATAAGATGTGATTGTGCTAAGGTAGTCCGTGCCTCGGGTGTAAGGAAGGGTTTGATTCTGTACAGTATTGTACAGTATTGTACAGGATTGTAATAAAAGTTTGAGTGGCCTTTTATGGTTGAAATTCTCTGAAATTGCGTAGTTTTATCATTATTGTTTCATACATTTTGTTTCATTGCTTCCTAGAAGAATGTTCATAACTACAAATGTAAAACACTAACTAGTGGTACTGTATTATACAAGTAATACAATTTAATACAATCAGGAAGGTGAATCAAAGAACACATACATGTGTGCATGGTCCTAAAAATGTGTGCAAAGAGCCTGTGGTTTGAAAACAGCCCAAAGGTAAATTTAATCCTCCACTGGCCATATGCATTTTCTTTGAATGTGTGTTTTTATGTCATTTCAATGAATGTGAGTTTCAAGGGCAGAGAAGTTTACTGCTCATGCTAAGTCTGTTTTCATTGTGAGACTGTATTGTTTGTTTATCAAATGGCTATCATTGTTTGTGCTATTTTATTTCAATATCTGTATTAATTGTAGAAGTAAATAAGAAAACAGTATGCACACTGACAGGTCTGAACAGTGTTTATGGTAACTGGGGAGAAATAGCCAAGTAAAGAAACAGTGGAATGGCTGGGGAGGGGGCTGTTCTGGGGATCCCCAATCTATTACCATGCTTAGGGCCCCACTTGACCACGATTTGGCTCTGGTATTTTGCACTGTTATTTATTATGAACTATCAGAAGTTGGAATGAAACAATAAACTGTCAGTTGTAAGAAAATAATAAGTTATTTAATTCCACTTTTGGCAATAAAGGAACAAAAGTGCTTCTATTTTACAACTGCCACTTTGTTGTTTCATTCCAACTTCCGATAGTTTATGGTTTTCACCGTTATTTACTGGTAATTAATAATGCTCATACTGTTGAACATGCCAGTGCAGTTCTGTGGATTGTGGATCTCAAATGAACTGACAGCAGCCCACCCTGGTACATTCTGGGCAGTCATTTATTAAGTAATAGCAGTAAAAATAATAATGAGGATGGCAATAATGATGGTGATGAAAAAATAAGACTTAATGTAGGCAAGAAACTGGAATAACGTTGACTCTGCTGTTACTGTGTTTTCAAAAGAAGTTAAATACAGTTTCTTCCTAGCCTTAAGTCTTTGTTTTCTCATTTTTTTCATTACTGCAAGTTGGCCTCAGTTTTGCTAGATTTTAAAAGTCATGCTAAAACATTAATTTATTTAAAAACACAATAAAAAATATTGTGCGACTTTTATTCTGTTTATAAAAAAGTTATTAAAGTGAACTGAAGCCATGCTCCCCCTCTTCCGACAGTCTCACCACTGAATACCTAAAACTTGCAGCAGATTCTACAGCTTTACCAGTTAGCATTCTCATTAACCAATCTATCTCAGAATCATATGCCCCACAACTCTGGAAAAACTCAATTATTACTCCCCTACATAAAGGTGGTAACACCAGTGATCTATCTAATACTTTTGCCTTTATCTAAAATCCTAGAAAAGTGTATTCATTCTCAACTACTAAAACATCTCACAGACAATAACTTACTTGCACCCAGCCAACACGGTTTTTGTCCAGCACACAGCACAACTGATACTGTAAACAAAGCTTTTGATGCTGGCCTACTAACTTTAGTTATACTACTTGAGCTAGCAAAAGCTTTTGATACAGTGTCCCACTCTAAACTACTTCTACAACTTTAAACCATAAATTGCTACCCAGACACTTTAACTGGGTTCTATAACTATCTTCAAAACAGAAAACAATCTGTCAGACGGCAAAGTAAGCAATCCGAATACTTAATCTACAACACAGGAGTCCCCCAAGGGTCTATTTTAGGGCCCTTGCTTTTTAATATATTTATTAACAATCTCTATAAAGCATCTTTGACAAAATACACTCTTTCAATATGCTGATGATTCGACAATAATCACATCCTCGAACAACATCTCTGATCTTCTAAACCTAACACAAAACGCATTTACTTCCATCGAATCCTGCCTAAACAAGGCTCAACTGCTACTTAATCCAAAAAAAATCAAAAGTTTTACTCTTCTCATAAAAAAACCTCAAACTCTAGACTTAAAATGTTCTCACAAAACAACACAGAAATTGAAATTGTAAAAACCACCAAAGTACTTGGCATCACAATTGATGATAAACTTTCTTTTGTAAAACACATATGCAGTGCAATCAAAAACACCCATTTTAAGCTTGGCAAGCTCTAGAGGCATAAACTCTATTTGGACAAGGCCACCAAGTTAAAACTAGCACTCTACTTCTTCCCTCTCTCCTCTATGGTAGCCCCATCTTCAGTAATCTACACACATCTCTCATGAACAAACATGCTACTATAAAATAGCTAAGTTTGTCTCCAATACGCCATCTCGCACACATCACTGCCTGGACATTAAAACTATAAACTGGCTTGATTTCCCTCATTACCTTCATTGCACCCAACTTACTCTTATCCACAAATTGCTATGTAACCCAGAATACTGCCTTCCCTTCAAACAATAATACAAACTTACACCCCAACTCGAAATCTTAGGCCTTCTAACAAACAACTGCTAATCCTAACCAAACCCAACAAAAGAGACATTTATCCCCATGCCGTTGCTAAACTATGGAATACACCTCCTCTCTCTACACCCAGCTATACTCTAGAAATATTGTCAAAACAGCACTGAATGAACTCTATCTCAATAACCATGTCTATTCCTGTATTAACATGAGTAAATCCCTTAAATATATTTTTGCTACAACGCCCAATATTTTTTACAACCTTTTATTATAGTAATATATTATTATTTTCTTATCTACCTCGTTAGTCTCCCTTCGATTACTGTATAATAACCTATACTTTTCTTAATGTACATCAGTGACTGTATTAACAAAATTACTTAAATGTTAGCACACTGATTTTAAGGTTTTTAGTGCACCTCTGCTTTAATCCTATGTTTTTGTGTAACTCTGCTACAATTGTAATATTTAATCTGATGTTCCATAGAATTTCTGTAATTGTTGGAGCTTTTCTTCCCGGGCCTCCACTGAAAATGGGACTTTTTGGCCCAGTGGACTTTCCCAGTCAACAAATGTCAATAAATAAATAATAAAGATTATTGCCTGACTTTAAGCCTTCAGTTAGATTATTTATTATTATTATTATTTTTGACGTTGCCCAGCTTTCATTGTACTTCTGTTTTATTTAATTGAACAAATGAAATAAAATGCAACAGGCTGAGCTTGAAAGTGGTAAACAGCTTTTGCTCACAGGTCTTATTTAAACCTGAAAACCACAAAAATTTAATGGGTCAGAAAAAGGTCAATTTTTCAGAATCAGGGACAGATTTTAACTGTAACATTGTTCTTATATGCTTAGTTGTTAGAATAAAAGGTTTTGCATTAGCATGCATTTTCTGAAGGATATGAAGTCTAGAAGTCTGAAACTGAAATGCCTGTCATTAAAGTTTTGCAGTCCTCATAAATTTGCCAGAAAATCACAAATCGTATGAGGAACAAACCATAAATATGACACAAAATCAGGGACAGTCAAATGTGTGCTCTGATCTCTCAGCCTCTTAGGGCAAGAATCAGGGAGAAAGAGTGAGAAAGGCTTAAAATTATGGACAAATGTTAAACTTTACTCTTGTCAGTAAACCAATGGATGAAGGTAAAACAGTTCACACCACATTAACCTTGATCTGGTCAAGCCTTTTGACACAATTCCCTACTCAGGTATAGTAGAAAAGCTGAATAAACCCTTACTTCACTAGCTGGACTGCCAACTGGCTCACAGGATCAGGAGATCAAAATAGGGGAGGCTACCTCCAGAAAGACACCATTCACCAATGGAGTCCCCCAGGGTCCAGTCCTGAGACTTTGCCTGTTTGGCATCTACTTCTCAGAAGTAAAAGCAAATACCAAAGGGCTGTGGCCAACTAGGTTTGAGATGACTACATGCTAGAAGCAGTTATTGAATTTCCAAATGACTTAGCCATCATGCAAGGTTTGTCCCAAACGATAGCTGTGCACGTACATACATTTCCTAAAACAATCAGAAGTTTCAGACTCTAATGTCTGCCATTAATCCCTAACCATATGATCTGTGACTACGTGAATTTAAACTAAATTCAAAAAATACATTATCATATCATTTAGGAAGTCATCTACCCCAGGGAACTACCAAACTGAAAATACCTCCCTGAGAACTGTCCCAGCTGTTTGGCATTTGGGAACTTGTGTCAACAGTGACCTAACTTTTGACCAATGTGTACCCAGTGTCATAAGAAAGTCTTTCTGTATTGCACAGCTTTTGAACAAATTGACTGCAACTAAATTTAGAGATGTTATTGTCTCCCTTTATTAAACCCTTATTAGGTCAGTTATTTTGTATAATGCCCACTTTGGCATGTATCTGTTCATTAACATACAACTGGAATGCCCACAGGGATATCTTACTGAAAGGATACAAGCCCTAAACAATAGGTCTTGCATGGACCACCTCAAAGCCTTATCACTATACTCGGTATCATTCATAGTGCTAAGAGATGGCCTGTGTCTGGCATACAAGACATCCTCTGACGTGATACTGATGGGCCTACTGAACATCAGCAAGTAAAACGGCATCAGAAATATTCAGTTCAGGTATCTAAACAGAACGGTATAGAGAGACAGATATATATCACAGGGATACCATGTTCCAGAACAGACTATCCAGTCTAAAACAAAGCTCATCCCTTTCTATATTCAAATGCAACTTGGATCTAAGAATTGGTAATAGAAAATTCACCCAGGACTGCCCCTTGTGTCACTAATGGATAGAGGCAGTTCCTAAATGCTGCATCCCTTACATGGGTCCTCTCAAATTATCTATGGTATGATCACAGTTATTCTCACGAGGGCTAATATACAATTATCAGCCATGGGTAGGCTTGCCACCTATCTGATATTTTCTCGGACTATATGGAAATCAGAATGATTCTCCAGTAGTCCGGAAAGCACTGTACAAACTCTAGTATTCTGTGCAGAAGCATGGACAGAATGTCAGCATTTGTTAAAAAACAACCTCTTTTTTTTTTTACAAAAAGCTTCGCTACAGCAATGCAGTGGAGTCTGCGATACTCCACAACAAAGAAAAAAGAGTAACACTAGGTAGATTAGGCACATGAAAATGGACTAAAAGGGATGTACTGCCCTGATGGCATATGTGTTTATCATAAAATGGGTGTGGCTGCAGGTCCAGATGGGTTGGGCCTGGGCAGAGTCATTGGCAGAGCAGAGAGGGTGCCTTCGGTCCTATTTTCAGCATCGCAGGAGGTGGCAACCCTAGCCATGGGATGGGTAAAACCACAAAGGAAATCTTAATTCAACTTAATCCCACCTGCGTCCCTGCTGGACAGGGGAAACAGGTGCTGACTTTGAAGGAACATGGGTGAAATTCTTGACTAGGCTTATAAGGGCCTCCGGGCCAATAGCCTAGTAGCATCCTATGAACCCATGAACCCAAGTACCAAAAGTGAAAATTGGCTTAAGCTAAAAATGTCCTCCAAGTCAACCTGTGCTGCAGTAGTGTTTTAAAAAATTGCCCTTTTTAGATCACTCAGTGCCCCTCTCCCCCCAGCCTTCAACAGCTTCAGGAATCGGGCACTTCTGCACCTATCGAGCTACTGCTGATGCGGAGCTAATGAAGGATTCCTGGTATTAACTATGAAAATCCACTTTCAACACTCTAGTCATACAACACAGAGCACGACCAAAAGCCCCTAAAAGCATTGTTGTTCAGGTCCTGTGCACTTGAATGCTGAAGCTCAAGTGTACATTTTATCTACACTACAGTGGTTATGTGGTAGCACTATACCTTCAAAGAAGAAAAGAAAGTAAATATAATTAGACAACTATACCTACAAATGGATCCCAAAGGAGACAAGAGCACATACAGACTAAGGAGGAGTACTGAATTACAAAAATGGATAAGCTAAATAAAAAATCCGACTGGTCTTCCGGCTGCATCCCACAGTCCAAAATTACCGCCCTGTTTGATGGACACGCCCACTTTGTGATGTCAGTGCGTGCCCCATCGCTGGTATCATCTTTCTTTAAACACTACACACTTTCCCCTGTCCCTGTCATATTTTTTTTTCTTGTTGGAGTGGTAAGCTGCAGTCAGTTTTGTTCCTTGAAATTTTGAGTAAAGGGTTCGCATTTTCTTCTGGACTGACTCTTCTGCGGGTAGTCGATCGGTATGTGTCCTCCTTTTTTTACCAGGTCCTTCCTAATTTTATCGATTTTTCTGTTAAATCACCAAGGATCATAGTCAGTGAATAAATGCCAGACCATAAGAGTGTCAGACTTCTTATTGTTTAGGGAACGCAACTTTGTGTGCGGGAGCGCAAGGTTACTTTTTTGTTTTATTTTATGTTTCCCCTTCCCCTGGTAATGCAATTGTTTTTATTATTTTTCTGTTAAATCATGAAGTTTATTGTCAGTCAGTCAGTAACGCCAGACATTAGAGTTGATTTAGTTCTTCAGGAAGTGCATGTTGAGGCACACCTAATGGGATGGCGGTGTGTCTTTTTATGTTTTCCAGACCATCGTAATATTTAGCCTTTTCCAGTTAATTTAATATTGTCATCCAGTGCTGCCAGACTTTTGAGTTTGATAGTTCTTGTTCAGGAAGTGCATGTTGCCGCACACCTGCCCGGATCGCGATGTCCCTTTATTATTATTATAGTATTATTATTTGACTGACTTTTGTTATACGTAACTCCTTTCTTGTTAAATCACTGATCGTACTGTTAGGGATGAATCGCAGACATTAGCGACTGAAACGTCTTATTGTTTTAGGAAATGCATGTAAGTGCACAGGTGCACAATTTGTTTCTGTCGCTCCCAATAAGATGATTTTGTGGTAAATCTCGGAAGATAATAGTCAATAATGCCAGACATTAGAGGTGATTAGTTCTTGTTCAGGAAGTGCGTGTTGTGGCACACCTGATGGAATCACGATGTGCCTTTTTATTTTTCCCGACCATTGTAATAGTATTAAAAGCTTTTTCATGTTAAATCACTTTAGATTATTGCCAACCAGTACTGCCAGACATTCGAGTTTGCGAACGTTTTATTGCTCAGGAATTCACACTTGTTACACGGTGCTTCTATAACGTGATCGCTCCTGTCCTTTGGAATAAGTAGTATTCTCTGGTAAATCACTGAGTATTATAATCAGTTAATACTGCCAGAGTGAAATTTTTGTTAGTTATTAATAATATGCATAGGAAAAATACCAGTAAGCGGGATTCTTCATTCAAAATTGCAGCACAACCTGCTCAAATACAGCACAGGCAGTGGCGGTATTCTAACGCTTTGCTTGCACAAATAAACTCCTTTTACTTCATAGTACAATGCATCATTTTTTGTTTTCAATATTATATATGCACAACTCTAATGTGCAACATCCTGTACAACCCTTTCTATTTAACATTCCAGTAACTTTGGGACAATGCACATTTCAGTTAGCATTCTACTTTGTGCAGAAATGTTTTCCGTAGATCCCCCGTAAAGTGAGCTTGCCTAGAAGACCATGCCAGTTAACAAACAGATAAAAATATTTTACATTTATGTGAGTACCAGGCCAACTGGCATTAGGTTTATTGTTCTAATTACCTGACTATGCCTCCAGTAACTAGGAATTAAATGTGTGAATATGTGAGAGAGTAGGCATGAAGGAGTGGGATAAGGTTTTAGCTATCCTGGGGAAAATGTTTGCCTTCCTTAGGGCACTATAGTCCCTGGCAGGAAGTTGTGGTGGGGTTTAGCTTCATACTTGCTTGTTGGTACCAGCTAATCCCAGAGCCTGAACATGCAGGTTACCGTAGATGCATAGCACTCTTAGTTACTACACTCAACAGCTGTCAGAGCATAGAAGAGACTTTATCAGGTAATCTTCTTCAAGGCATACAATGCTGATTATAAAAGCCAGTAGGATTTGCAGTCCTTGTGCAGACTGTGAGTTAGGATTTTAAGAGTTATGGAGACAGAAGTGATAAGGAGCTATGGGTCTGTCAAAGCTGACAATAAACATGTATTCCATTCCACTATACTTTTATACTTTTCAAGGGTGATAGTGTACCCTTTTTCTATTTCCCAATGCCCAGTAATGCAGAGTATACTTTCTAGGCTGCCTCTGAGGTGTATGGACAATATGCCAGTAATTAAAGTTTCATACCTTTTCTTGTTCTTGTTCAGGAAATGCAACATTCTTTTAGCTTCTGCAGTGAGAGTAACATTCTATTAACCTATGCAGTGAATTACAGTAATATTAACATATGCAGTGAATTATAGTAACATTCTGTTATGCATGCAGTGAATAAGAGTAACATTCTATGAATTTATGCAGTGAATTAGAGTAACATTTTATAATTGTTCCTTGATTTTGGGTCATTGTCCCCATTACTTTTGCCAATGTCCATAAGTATTTTGCACCCAAAGTGTAATTCACATAAGTATCTAATGTATCCAAACACATACAAATACATATTCACAAGTGGTATGCTTTTAAAAGTGCCATGTGCATCAATAATCTGATAAATCTGATGAATATGTGTTTGTGTATATACACTGCAATGTGTGCGTGCACATACACACACACACGAAGACATTACACTGTATTGCAGTGTACACTGTGCTTCCTTTGAGGTTTATAGTCAGGCAGTCAGTAATGCCATAGTTTCATTCCTATTGTTAATCCACAGCTGAAAAATGAAAGATTAAGGCTCTCTCATCCTAACAATCTTCATCGACTTCTTCAGAACCAAATAAAATACATTGAGACTTACATTTAAATACTACAGTTTGTTTGGATGAAAGAGCTTAGGCTTTACTACAAATGCAGAGCTGAAAACTTAAATTGTTTTTAGCTACTAGTTTTGGTTTTGACTGCCATTACCTCGCTCTGCATCTTTTGTGGTTAACTGTTGTTGCAGTGCAGTTTTGTCTTGCCATTTGTGTTGAGTTTCTTACTTGTTATTGTTTTGGAAAATGTATACTTGCTATTGTTGTATTAACTTTCTAAATGAATTGGACTAACATTTACAAATTGTTTCTTGATTTTGGGTCCCCCCCATTACTTTTGTCTTCGTATAGAATCCTTCAGCAGAGAAAGTGAAAGGTATGGTTTTAGTTGTGGTGATGGTACACAGCAAACCTCCATGAAATATGAAGTGTGTGTTTGCCTATGCAAACATCTGGGCAATACACCCCCTCACACACACACACACACACACACACACACACACACACACACACACACTTGAATGGATTGTAGTATACACTTCCTAGGCTGCTCTGGAGGTTTATGTGGCAGTCAGTAATTCCAGACATTCAAGTTTAGGCACACAGGAACAATACTACACAGCATAAAATAGGGCAATAAGAGGTTAGCCATACAGACCTTTAGGATGACAAATTTAAAAGTTTTTGCCATCCTTTGAGTGCTAAATACGGTCCATGTCCCAAATCAAACAGAGCAATACATGACATCCCTGATATAATTTGTGTCTACCCATCCAGCCATCAAGATTAGCCATAAAGGGAGACAAATTAGAACTTTGCTTGACTTTCAGTAGTGACTTGTTCTATAGGCTAGAAATACATTATGTTAAGAACCTATTCCTTCCAACATGTCACATTTATTTGTCAGTATTCATTAAGGTCCCTAGTACAAGTGTTTATAGAGCCACTGTGTTTTGAAGAAATGTCAAGTAAGATTGGGTTTTTCCTGGCTTGAAAAGTGTGACACAGGTCACCTTAGAGCAGTCAGGAGACCACTGAGGATAAAAGAGTTGTACTAATCTGTCTTAATTGCTGAAGGACTTAGGACCGTTATTTATTTATTTGTGGTTATAATCACTGAGATCTTTTCAGATGAGCTACATGCTTGAATTTATGCATACCCGAGGTGGCTTTGTTTTCAATGATGGGTCTGATATGGGAAGAGTACAGTGGTAAGATGACTTCTTTGGAGTTTGAAGGCTTGATAGAAGAACCTCTTCACTATAATGGAGTCATGATAATGAAATAAGAGGTAGTTCACATTATTATACAGGTCTCTTATGACCTTATCTGTTTGAAGAGGAGTGCCACTTATAACAAGTGATGCAGAAACAGCTTTTTGCCAAATGCAACTGTGTTGCATTTTTTTGCATTTAGCTTGAAACTTTTTTCCAGAACATTGGGTATGTGCATATTCCAGCCCTTTTTTGGAGTAGTTCAGTGTCTGTGGATGAGAGGATAACAGTACCCAGCTTACAGCTATCAACAAACTTGGTCAACCACATTTCAGTGAGATTGGCTTGTGTGTGCAAAATAAGTGTCTGTGAGTTAGACACTGTAATCTAACAGGCACTGATGTAGGTGTCTACATCAAGGTTTTCTAACTTTTAAATAATACCAGCATGGGGGATGATGTCAAAAGCCTTGGTCAGTCAAGATAGGCAACGTGCTCAGAGTGACTACTGTCCATAGCCTCTGTAACCTTTTTCAAATTAGTTTATTAAGTTCAGAAGACACCACCTATACTTCACCAAAACAATGAGTGGGCTGTACATCAGGTAAGTTGCCTATGTCTGCAGAAATCAGTTTTGCTATAATATGTTCCTGATGGACCTGTAATTGCCCGAGTCTGTTGAGGGGCCACCTTTGTGTAGAGTAGTCACCATGGCTGCTCTCCAGTAATCGGGACAAACCCTGTGGATAGACTGAGGTAGAACACTTGTAGAAGCTTGGTTAGTTGCATACAAGACATTGATGAGAATACACTCTTGTATGTTATCTGTGCCCACAGAAAGATGAAAGTTAGCTTTTGAGAGGGAATCTAAGACTTATTCCAAAGTGGTTATGGGGAAACAAAATGTTTAGGATAGTAGGCACAACAAAGTGGTGGGAAGGATAAAGTTAGCAGTAAATTTGTCTGCTAATATAGTGGCTATATTCTTTGGATTGGAGTGTGTAATGTTGTTTTGGATGAACTGAATGCATTGTTTAACATTATTCCTTAATTTCATGACACAACTGAAGAACATTTGTAGTTTCCATTGATATCTGTTGACCTTAAGTCCATGCTCTGCCGTACTTTCTCTTATAGTGCTCTTGGGTTCTATGCTGGCATGTTGGGGTGTGGTCTTCAGGTAGGTGGATAGGGATTTCTTACAACTTTGCATTATTTTCTTACTTTTGTCACACAGTTTATTAATATTGGAGTTTTACCAGGGAAATTTATTCCTGAATTTTCTATTTTATTTATGGCATAGTTTTACAATGTCCTCCAATGTACTGGCATTAACAAAATGCAATCCATACTGAGCATGTCCATTTTTAGAGATCTAAATGCATCAGTCAGTGCTTGGGTTATTAATTCACGACAGGAAGGATTTGGTTTGATGTTTAGCCCCTCAATGGCATGATGGCAAGGACCATGATCTTTGGGGGACATTGATAGAAATCTGTAGCTAGCAGTGAATTAATAATTGTATTTAAGTGTGAGCTGGTTCTGCAGAAGCTCCATATTATTCTAATAAGGTGATGGTGTTTCTGACAAATGTACATACTCCCCTGCAGTTACCCAAGGGTCAGAAGACAGGATAGGTGCTATATTCTGGTATAGAGCAAATGCTGTCATTGTACCGAAACTCGTAACTACAGAAATATGAATCTGCTTGAGTTGCAGGAGGACCTCAAATTCTGTCATCTTTTTGTTTAGGCTCCCATTATTAAGTAGTGCCACTATGCTGTTGTCTGACTTTGGGGTAATGTTTCCTGTGTAGGAATGTCCACTATAGGAGCATCAAAGGATTAATTCAGTACTCAGAAGCCCTGGTATAAGATGTGTAGCCCATATCTGGCAAAACAGGAAACCTTATTTATTTATTTATTTATTGACATTTGATTACTGGGAAAGTTCGACTGTGTAGAAACCCAATTTCAGCAGAGGCCCTGGGAGAAAAGCTCCAAATTATTACAAAACATTTTAAGAACAAGAATTTTACATGCTTCAAAAATAAAACAAAAGCATCTGCGGTTTAAATAATTATAACAAATTGGACATAATTTAAAAACAGTAGTTAAGAACTGATACAAGTTATATGACAATAATTTAATATTTAGAACAACTTTAGACAGTTTGTAGAGAAATAAAAGGTAAGTTAGTCTAATGCAAATAGGAATTGCAGTATGAAGTGAAGGAAAAAGGCTTATGGTGTATTTAGAGAGAAGATAATTTGGTAGAAGTAATGAAGTAAGTAAAGAAAGGAGAGTAAGGCAGTATAAAATGAAAAGGTACTTGTTCACATTTAGGGATATAGTTTATCCTGGTCGTGAGCAAGAACAGAGACAGATTTTAGGTAGGAAGTCTTTCAGAGTAGTGTTGAAAGATGGGAGGGAGGGTATTGACCTGACTGATACAGGTAAGTTATTTCAGGCCTTAACAACCTTGTACAGACAATGCTCAGCAGATTTGATAGGTTTGCAGACAGGAGTTTTTGGTCATTGGATCACAATGACTGGGAACATAGTTATGTAGAATGGTGTTTAGTTCTGGACTGATGTGGATACTGGGTAATTTTATAGGTGGTAAGAAACTGTATATGTCAGTTGATGAGGCAGTTCTAACAAATGTAGGCCTTCTAGTGCTATACAGTGGTGGGTTATGAAAGGGGTATTTGATACAAATTTTGTAAGTTTGTTATAGCATTGTTACCATTTTAATTTTTTTGAAGCCTAGGGGTTAGTAAGGATGGGAGCACCATAAAGAAGAATGCACAGGGAATAAATTGTGGGAAGTGTAGTTTTAGTTGCATCGGTGAGACAGTTTTTGGTTCTGTAAAGTATCCCTAGTTTTTGATGAGTTTTTCTTATACAATTTTAAAGCTCCTGAGTAATTTTTTGGAGGTGTACCATATTGTCAGATGTGCAAATAAGAGCGGAATCATCTGTGTATTGTGTTAAGAGTTGCCTGTGGTGTGGATATGTAAAGGGTGTTGGTGAAAATGTTAGAGGAGGGGACCAGGGATAGAGCATTGTGATACACGGTGGTGACTGGGAGGTAAGGAGAGAGCTTGGAGTGCCATTTTACTGACTGATACATATTGGACAGTTAGCTTTTGAACCAGAGAACAGTGGGCCTAGAGAGACCTAATAAGAACATTTGAAGTAGTAGTTTTATTGACAAACTTTTTCAAAGGTTTTAGACAAGTCTAGAAGTAAGGAAGAGACTAGTTTGTCATTATCTCTAACTAGTGACAATATCTATGTAGGTTAGAAGGGCAGTGCTACTATTATGGGAAGGATGGAAGCCATGTTGTGTAGGGATGGGAGGTCTTCCTGCAGGAGGTAGTCTAGTAATTGTTTTTGAATACATTTTTCAAATATTTTGGCATGGGGAAATAAGACTGATATAGGTCTAAATTTAATGTCTGTCGAATTTCCTCCTTTGTGTAGAGGACTTTTGTGACTTTTTTTCCAGAGAGAGGGAAAGTAGTATTCATGGACTGATCTATTTATAAGGCTTCAGACAGAACAGACAATGCTATTATCTGCTATTTTTAAGTACTCGCTTGTAAGGTCATCAGTGTCATCCCAGACTGACACATCATAGCAAATAGTTCAAGCCAATTGTTTTGTTTGGATATCTTGGTATTGTTCTTGGTGTAGGCAAGATAATACTAAATACCAATGCCTTTTTTGCCATTTAAACATGCATAATAAGTTTATGACTGTCTGCATGTCCATCTGGATGGAACACTTCAGGTCATTCATTCCCACATGGGCTACCAGTAGGTCATAGTCAAATTTGTCTAGTTAAGGGACCTTAGGGGCATTGTGAGATCAGTAATCCTGGCACAGAACAAGCAACTTATAGTCACCCTATTCTTGTCCAGTCTGCTGAGTGTATAGTCTAAAAAAGTGCATCTATAGTTAGGCTTACAAAGTGACTTATGGGTGATCTGTGTGGAGTTGCAGGTGGGAGGGTAGAGAAGGACTATGTGCTGCCTGCTGTGCTGAAAGCTGAGATATTTTAGAGTGTATTCCAGGAGGCCCTGACAATTTTTCTTTATGGCATCAGCATAAGTTAAAGGTTTACTAGTGTTCTGACTGATGTTGTGTTGTGGATGTATGGTGCTTCCTCTTAATAGACTAATGTGAGAAATTTGCCTCCATGTTTCTTCAAAACCTAAATCTGTTACAGGTTTCATTAACAGTTGAGGAAGTAGTGAACATTTGGTAAGCATTAGGCAGTTGCTACATTACCTCAAAACACCTAATGCAGTCAGACTGGCCACAGATGGCGTGAGAGCAGATTATTAAGCCATGTTGCCAGAGAGTGGAGGACAGGGGCTAGTCGTACTACTCAAGAGTTGGATGTAGACCACTGTAGGAGACCCCAAAGATGTAAGAATGAAGTGTTAAGGGTGATAACCTGAAGTTAGATTAGATGGCGGTTAATTTAGCAGTATTTAGTGAAAAGATAGAAATATGTTTGGCAAGAATAATAAATAGTGGTGATTCACCTATTGGCTGCTACCTTTCATATTCTAGTGTTGATATCACTGCAACTACACTCAGTTAGAAATCAATTTCTCTTTGCTCCTGTCCTCACAAGAAGCATGACAGTAGCAGTAATCCCAAGATGGTTTCTGAGAAACATGTGAGAGACTCCTTGGTGATCAGCAGTCTTGTCCCAAATGTTATATGGGTCTGTAGACTTGCTATGGCAGATGCCCTGGAAAGCATGTACAGCAGCTCAGTGCATGAGTAGTAAGTTGCACAGTGGTTCAAAACCAACCCAGTCAAGGAAGTCCCGTACACACAGGAAACAATCGGGAATGACTATCTCTGTGCTGTTTCTCTTACCAGGAGCAAAACAGGAGCAATAATCTTAAACTGGCTGCTAAGAAGCAGTTCTCAGGCTTTTTAGTGATCTATAGTCTCTAGAAAGGCTAGGAAAATAATGCACCTGTGCTCATTCTCTCAGTAGGAGCAAAACAAGACTAATGCCAAGCTGTCTCCAGAGGTATAGTTATTGCCCAGATGCTTGTGATTTTTAAAGGTAGATGGAAGAAAATGGATTAATACTATAGGTATTGCATTATGCACTAAACAGTGGGAGGATATGAAAAATTGGGTAACTGGGGTTTTAGCAGTGTAAATGTGTGGGGAGGGTGCCTTCCTAATCTGAACTTCCAGTGCTCATTAGTATGAAAAGATGCGACTGGAAGGGGCTTCCAAATTTAAATATACAGCAGTTATAAATTCAAATATACAGATGCTTAATGTTCATGCAGTACATGTTGATGCAAAACCTGTTCTATTAACATGTTAACTGAATTAAGAGTAATATTTTACAGTTGTCCCTGATTTCGGGGTCTTTGCCTGCTCCATTGGTTTTGTCTTTATTTAGAATTGTACAGCAAAGAAATTGAGCGGTATGCTTTCACTGAAAATGCAAGCACTCAACAGTCTGAGAAATCTGGTGCGTGTATGTGTGTGTGTGTGTTTAATTGTGTGCGTGCACATTTGTGTGTGTACAAGCAGTAACAGACTAGTGGGTGTGGGTATATTGAAGATTTACCCATTGTTGGTATGGTTAGATCACGAGGGGAAAGCCCAAGTGATTAAACAAAGCCAACCGTGGGTAAATCGTCAATATTTTCATACCCACAAGTCGGTTATTGCTATTATGCAATGACATTATTTAATAAAGAAATTGCGTACTTTTCTTAATAATGTCTTTATATAGTGGCACCGTGGTGTTCCTTTGTGAAGCTTCTGCATTCTTCTGCTTTGTTGATGCACTGCGCATGCGTATGGGATTTATATTCCCATGCTTACATAGTATATCAGTGCTTTGGAAAGTAAGCAATGGAGAAAGGAAGATCTTTTCTTTGAAAAAACAAAACAAAACTGTAAGATCCGGACCATTTAAAGGTGTGAGAGAGGCAGGACAAAAATACAAAGACAATTAGGTACTTTTCTTTAGTTTTGCAGAATATACCTAATTTTTCATGTATTGTGTCTGCCATCCATACGTACCTCTCAACCTCTTAGCTCAAGAAATGTGCAAAGCCGTAAATAAGTGGGACAAAGGTCCCTATTGTAAATGCTGCTCTTAGACACTTAGCATAAATCCTGTTCTAGCAGATTTCTATCGTGCATTGACTTCCATAGCATATACTAATAGAAAGTCTGGCAGCTGAACTTTTTTCTACTGGTATGTGCTCAATTTTACGATGGGCACATTGGTTGGGCTGACCAGTCAGCATGCACGATTTTGAATACTAACGAGCTACCATTGTATAATAGGAAATATACACCTCCTGACCTACTAAGGTTACCATCCACTCTGACATGAGTTCTGTTGTTGATTCTGTCTTTTACAGACTGAAATGCATAGACATTGACAATTATGAAATTTTCAGATTTTACCTTAAAAGTGTTTCTCTAACATATATCAGTAACTAATACCAGCACTGTCCAGGCACAACTCCTGACACCAACATTAAAATTTCAATAAGCACAGTCTTTTATTCGCTTATAAAACAGAACTATACGTACACAAAACAATCTCACTATTATAATATAACAACTTCAAATTCTAATAATGCCCTTTGTAAGCATACCTTGGTTTGTAAAGAATTTTAAGTTTTCTTTTTTGTGTTAGAAGTTGTACCCTGGAATATTAGAGGTGGTCTATTTGAGGAAAATGTAGAGTGCAGAGAAACATATTGGCAGATATTATTACAGGCTAACATATATCCAGGGTTAGGTGACAGTATTTCTATGGCCCCTTTGTTAAAATTAAGAGCAGCTAGGCTCTAAATGCATTAGTTTATTATTTTTTAAAAAACTCTTTGACCTTATGTTCCACGTTTTATTATATATATATATATATATATATATATATATATATAAATATATACCCATAGAGGGTAGTAAAGTAAATACGTTTTGATAGCAATGGGTTCCCTCTTGTTATTCCCTGTTACCCTTTGCATATAACACATATATATATAATATGTAATAACACTTGGACACTGTGTTTTTATATATATATATATATATATATATATATATATATATATATATATATAAATAAATATATATATATATATATGTATGTGTGTATTTATATATATATGTATGTGTGTATTTATATATATATATATATATATGTTTATATATATATATATATATATATATATGTTTATATATATATATATATATATATATATATATATATATATGTTTATATATATATATATATATATATGTGTGTTTATATATATATATATATATATATGTACATATATATATATATGTTTATATATCTTTATAAATATATATATATATATATATATATATATATTTATATATGTTTATAAATATATATATATATATATATATTTATATAAATTTATATTTATATATATATATATATTTATATAGGTTCCTAGGTTCATACTAGTCTATCTGCCCTAGGGCATTTATAAGCCTATCCAGAATGTGTTTGGCTTTCGCCACCCATTTTAAATTTATTTTGCTATGCCCTTTTTTGAGGTTAGTATACTGTGCCTCTGTCTAACAGTGACACAGAAGTGATACTCGGGGTAAACCTACGATCTCCCATCCACTCATCAAGATTCCTCTTGAAGAGAGTCAATGAGGGACTCTGCCTAACCTGGACTGGGATTTTATTCCAGAGTGAAGGGAGCCTCTGGGTTATTTATTTATTTTATTTTTTATTTTACATTTGTTAACTGGGAGAGTCCGACTGGATACATGTCCATTTTCAGCGGAGGCCCGGGCAGAAAAGCTCCAGGTACATAACAGACATATGAACATTGTTAATGCAAAAAAGGAAGATAGTTGAGTTCTAAATACAATATAAAGATACATCACATCTTGGGAAAAAAATAACAGCAGCATATAAAAAAAAATAGGTCAGTTACAAAGGCGAGGCACCTTGTTAAAAAGCAGTTAAGGATAGTGAGCTAAGAGAAGGGTAAATGATAGTGGTTAATCAGGTTTGGAACAGGGACATTGCCAGAGAGTATTGGGATGGGGTTTAAGCTTTTTTTTTGAATTATAGGAGTGAAGGTTCTGAGGTGAACATGGTCGGTAGGGAGTTCCACATTTTACCTACAAAGTTTGAGAATAGAGAATCCCCAGCAGAATTATTGGCTTTGGTAGTTTGAGCTAAGATCTTATTGGAGGAGCGTAAAGATTGCAGGTTACTATAGGGGTGAATGATGTTTTTCAGAGCTGGTGTATTCTCTGGGTGATACAGTATCTGGTGAGCCGTTTTGAGTTGGTTGAAATGGAGTTGGCTGGAAAACTCTAACCACCCTAGTTGCTTCAAGTTAGTGCAGTGGTGCGTTCTAAAGGTGGAATTTGTGACAAATCTAGCTATGTGATTGTAACAAGAAGCAAGTTTGTTAAGGGTTGTCTTGTTTAGGTTTGTAAAAAGGGGGGAGGCATAGAAAAGAGTTGATAGTAGGTGTGTGCTGGCAATTGTAATTTTAGCGTTTGGAGTGAGAAAGTGTTTTACTTTATAGAGAGAGCCAAGCTTTTTATTGACGGTTTTGATGGTTAGATTGAAATGGGTGTCAAATTTAAGGGCGTTATCAATGGTAACACCTAATAGCTTTGTGTGAGCTTCTGGTGATATAGTGATTCCATTGGAGGATGTAATAGAGAAGGTGGGGGGAAGAGTCTTGTTAGTGGGTGAGAAAGTAAGTAGTTTTGTTTTGTTGGGGTTGAGAACTAGTTGACGACTTGAGAACCATTTTTCTATTAGGTTGAAGGTGTCTTGGGTTGAAGCAGTGAGGTCTGCCAGGTTGGAGGCAGTGCTGATGATAGTCGAATCATCTGCATATTGAATGCATGTGGCATGGGGGGGTGATTGTGGGCAGGTCATTAACAAAGATGGTGAAGAGAAGAGGGCCAAGAATATTACGTTAAAGACCGTTATGAATCTGTCCCTCCAGCATGTCCTATTTATTTCAGTGCTGAGGATCAAGTCTTTCAAGCGTGTAGCTCGATGGGATTTGGATTTTCTGAGGTGCAGCATGTCCATTAATTCCGGGTTGGACATGGCTTTATATGTCAGGCACAGATCACCTCTGAACAGGCAGTATGCAACTGAGTAGAGCTGGAGTTTCTTTAACCGGGCAGCATATGGCATCTGTTTGAGCCCTTTGATCCTCTTGGTGAGGTACTTTTGGGGTCTTTCCAGTTGCTGCAGGTGTCTGGTAAGGTACATCCCAAAAGGGGCATTGTACTCAATTATGGGCCTGATGAGGGATGAGTAAAGAGGCACGATGACCTCCCCTGATCTAGATGTGAATCCCTTCATGATTAGGTGGGCTATATCAAATGTTTTTCTAACCACTTTGGCCACGTGGTTGTCAAATGAGAGATTGCTATCAACTTGGGTCCCCAGGGCCCTAATTACTTCTTCTGTACTTAATGGATTACCACCTATGTGGTAATTTGTGGGCACTTTGTTTTTGCCAAAGGGGATGACTATACACTTTTTGGCATTTAGCTTGAGGCCATGGCTCTGGCACCAGTTGTCTGTTTCTAATGAGGCCCTTTTGGAGGATGCTTGTGTCGGCTGGAGAGTCGATTGTGGTGCCCAGTTTGCAGTCATCTGCGAACTTGGTCAGCCACAGTCCTCCCGTGTTGGCCTGTACCTCCGAGAAATATATACCGAACAAGAGAGGTCCCAGGACTGAGCCTTGTGGGACACCACTTGTAACTGGTTTGGAGTCTGACATGGCTCCAGCAATTCTAACCATGTGGGTTCTGTCCTTGAGCCAGTTTGAAATCCATCTAGTGACATAGGGGTTTATATTTAAGCTGGTGAGCTTAGATATATATATATATATATATATATATATATATATATATATTATTTCTTTTTTAAGTGCCTCCATTTTATAACATTTTAAAGACTTTTATAAAAATGTAATAGGAAGTTTTTAAGATTCACTAAGTAAGTTGTTGTAATGTACAAGAATTGGATGTAATATTAGTTGGGGTTTTCAGCTTTAAGTAGTTACAAAGCTTGTTTTTAATTGATTGTATTAGTCAATTAATGTTACTATTTAAAGGGCTGAACTGAACTGCACAAGATTATCTGAAGAAGTCTCAATGATTTTGAGACGAATAAAAGACTGTGCTTATTGGAATTTTAATATTTGTGTTTGGAGTTGTGCCTTGACAGTGCTGGTGTTTGTTTGTATGCTTAGCACCTTCTGTGTTTTCAGCACTGGTTTTCGTTTATTTTTTATTTTATATATCCGTAACTGCAATGCTGCACAGTGCATGTTAGTCGTTAACTTATAGCTGTATGGAGTCATCCCTTTAACTGTCATAATTGTAGCTCTGCAGAGGAAAGCACCCACCATGGCAGTTCATGGCAGCTTGATACCTGTCCTGAAAATCAGGTTTTAGTTGTTTCATGAACATTACTTATGCTGCACATGTCTCTTGGGTTCATTTCATGATATTGTATGCAAATTTTGCTTAATTGGTGTTTAGTTGGTCAGTTTTTACTTATTTAACTTTCATGTTTTTACATAAAATCCAACAATGCTGGGCGATATGTAAAAGCAACAAGGAAAAAATGTTACTTGTGCATTAATTTTTAGCACTCTGGTATAGATGTGTATAACTTATAAACTGTGTTTAGTATTCATCATTCAAGTCAGCAAACCACAAATGCATAACTTTTTTGTGTGATTCATTATTTCTTGCATTAAGCAACATCTGACAACTGCGAGGAGCTGGCACATACACACAGAACTGTGGGGCATATGTGTACCTATGTTGCAAAGACACACTTCTATGTGTCTAAAACAGAAAATTATATGATATACAAAATGTTGTTTGCACGGAATAAATTGCACGTCTCAAAAAGACATATTACAAAAACAAAAAGAAAAACAAAAAGAAGAGCCAGCAAAACCAAAACCCAATGATAAACAATTTATTGTAAATACATAGGACAGCAAAGAGGTACACAAACCGGTTTCGGCTGGTACTCACTACACAACCTTCTTCAGTGTGTACCTATGTTGCAAAGACACACTTCTATGTGTCTAAAACAGAAAATTGTCATGTTCAGCCCCACAATCACTAGCTTATGCAAGATTGCTACAAGACAACTATGTATATATATGGATGTGTGTATATACGGATATGTCTACATATCTATATATATGTTCCCTATGTTAGACCGACAGCTCGGAAGATCGAAACTCAAAACACCGATGCCAGAAGAATGATGAAGCAGATGACCAACAAGTCGTAATCCCAACAGCAAAAAGACTGATGGGGTAACTTGGTAGCGCGACCCGGTAAGTGTGCGATAGTGAGGGACTTAGGGTTAGGTTGCGGGTAAGGTAAGTATGCGATAGTGAGGGACTTAAGGTTATGGTGCGAGTAAGGTGAGTGTGTGATAGTTAGGGACCTTAGGGTTAGGGAGCAGGTAAGGTGAGTGTGCGATAGTTACGGACCTTAGGGTTAGGGAGCTGGTAAGGTGAGTGTGTGATAGTTATGGAATTTAGGGTTAGGGTTTGGGTTAAGGTTAGTGCATAGATAGTTTTGTGTAAGGAGCAGTGTAGGTTTTTAGGTTGGTGTGCTTGTGTTTTGTGTGTGTGTGTGTGTGTGTGTGTGTGTGTGTGTGTGTGTGTGTGTGTGTGTGTGTGTGTGTGTGTGTTGTATGTAACAGTGAGCATTTTGTTTTAAGTGTCGGGATTGTGGTGTGTCAGACATGTGAACTTTTGTGTATTTGAGGTTTCGTTCTTCTGGCATCGGTGTTTTGAGTGTCGATCTTCCGAGCTGTCGGCCTAACGTAGGGAACCCATATATATATATATATATATATATATATATATATATATATATATATATATTTGTATATATATATATATATATATGTATATAGATAGATCGAAGGATATAGATATAGGTATATTGAAATCTGTTTTGTAGTTGCAGTAGTATGCTGAAGTTTTTACATGCTTTCATTATAGTTTTAAAGATTTTCTGCCAATACAAAGTACGTCACTGCAGAAAGCAATGACATATACAAACATAAACATCCTGTGCAAACAGAGGCACACAGACACACATGCGCGCACACTCACACATACAAAACCATTTATGAATATACATATATCTGTCCCTTTTTTACTTCAATACATATATTACTTTTGTGGTATAGACACACACACACACACACACACACACACTTACAAATGCCTACATATACACACACAAACACACACGTACACAAAGATAACTATACATACATTATATGTTATATCTGGCATAAAAGAAGCAACACAGACTGCACTATTAGATATTGAGAGACAGAAGGATGCAGACAGGTAAAAGTAAAATTTATGGTGTTTTCCTTGGTGACATCTGTCTCTCGGTGCAAGTCTGTGATTGCCTGTCATTTCCACCATTTTTATGATGTAGGACTGCATTTCATTACAGACCATGGTTATGTGTATTTCATGACTATGACTGCCTCCTTTTTGTCTCAACTCTGTATCTTTCCTCTGCTTTATTTTTGTATGTCCAATGTTTGCGGTAGTAACTAATATATCAGCATACATACTGTACCTCCTGGGGTATTCAGGACAATCTCATACAAGATATTTTTATAGCTTTTATTCATACAACACTAAAATTGTTAATGCTTAATCCTGATCAACCCATTTCAGGTTTAAATGATCTTTTCACATACAACGAACCTAAAATTCATGTGTTGTCAAAAACTGTGTGGTGCTGTAACAATCGGAACCGAAATGCAATAAAATCCTGGGGATATAATGGCATTATTGAGTGTGTTAGGTACCCCGATTTATCCATCAACATCTATCTGTATAGCTAAGGATACTGTGACCCGAGATCTTTTCGGATTTCTAATTAAAATTCACTGAATCTTCTTTTTTTTTTCTTATTTCAAGCTGGATATGGGCATGCTTACACTTTTTCTTTTTCTATTTATTTACTTTCTTGTTTTATTTACTTGATGATGTTATTTTGTTTTCTTTCTGGCTAACCAGGCACCACACGTTGACTCCCTTACACATAGTAACAGATTATTAGACTTTTATGGTTTGTGCTTACTATCATCAGCTTTTATCCAAATGTAGTCAAGGGCAACACACGTTGACTCCCTTACACATAGTAACAGATTATTAGACTTGTATGGTTTGTGCTTACTATCATCAGATTTTATCCAAACGCAGTCAAGTTATCAATACTGTAGGCTAGTGTTTGTGTGGCGTGTGTATCTGTACACACTTACATACACACACATTTATGTATATATATATATATGTGTGTGTGTGTGTGTGTGTGTGTGTGTGTGTGTGTGTGTATGTATATGTGTGTATGTGTGTGTGTACATATATATATATATATATATATATATATATATATATATATATATATATATATATGGGTCCACTTTAGATCACTGAAATCCCATTTCACTGAAATTCATTTCACCAAGACCAAATCACCTAATTTTCAAAATACTGAAAATATAATTTGACTGAATCTCATATTTCACTGAACTGTAAGCGATAGACCTGATGTGGGTTTCTATTCAACTTTAACTTGTTTGTGGTAGAATTTCTGTAACTTACAGTGCTGAGTGTCTGAATACTGATTAGTAATGTAAAAAGTGGTGTTGTAATGTTTTTAAATGTGGGTATGTCTCTTTACATTTGTATGGGAAGTCTCTAAAGTAATATGACAAATGTTTTGTGCATTCCCAGCAGTAGTGTGAGGCAAGTAAAGGTATATGCCCTTTTCCCTGCTGTAGTTCGATCCTGGAGTTAGTATACATAGGGGGGTTGGAGGGCACAGCCACATAGGGGGGTGTGGAAGGGTGTAGCCCTTCACTTAATTTGGTTTTATATTGTCTGGTTTGAGGATAAGTAAGTGTTTTTTAAGTTGTGGAAAGAGGTAAATCCAACACACTTGAAAAACGAAAACCAAAACTGTTTAAAACTAGTGAAAGGAACACTATAAGAGCCGGCAAGTCAACAAACAAAAAACGTTTATTGTAAGCGCTTTCGGTAAGGACGTTGCCTCACCTTCTTCAGACAAAAAGTGAATAAATCAATTAGCATTCCTTTTATACACAAATTAAGCATGTCAACAAATTACCGTTAAATGAGCTAATTATTGAAAACTAGCTAACGGTAAAAACGCCTCTACCTTTTAAAACATTAAATGTTATGCATACTTCTCAAGTACCAAAACAATCCAATAAACATCATGTTAAAAATATTATTAAAAATACGAATTGAAATTCCAAATACAGAAAACAACATCAAATATACATTCACCCCCAAGACAGCATGCACTATCTAAAATGTCGTACAATTTCGACGAGGAGCAGTCTAGTCTACCTGAATTTGCAAGCTAAAAATGCATTTATGTGTGTGTTAGTTTTCTGTCCAAAATATGAAATAAATAAATGATAAATAGTACTATTCATTATGTACTGTAAAACCACTTGATTAAAAAAGTTGTATTAATTTAAAACTAAGCCAAAACGATATAATATTTCTTAATTAAATAAATACTTATTTATGCTTAAACATTAAGTTGTGGAAAGAGGTAGTCATTAGTGTTGTGAATGTGTGTGTCTGGGGTTTACCATTTAGCCTTTTGAAAGGTGTCGGTGAAATGAGATTCAGTGAAATGAGTTGTTAATATTGTGATATTTGGGTGATTTGGTCTCTGTGAAATGAAAGTCATTGAAGTGGGATTTCAGTGATGTGAAGTAGACCCATATATATATATATATATATATATATATATATATATGTATATATACACATGTATATGTGTGTATATATATATATATATATATATATATATATATAGATTATATATGTGTGTGTGTGTATATGTGTATGTATATATTTATAGATATATATATATGTATATATATATATATATATATATATATATATATATATATATATAAATATACATATATGGGTCCCTTTCAGAAGGTCAGACTTTTAAAAGCTCAACTTTCATATGACCGAGACCATATGATTGAACTTTTAAAAGTTCGAACTATCTGAATGGAGATCTCCATGGAGTAGGGAACGAGAAGATTTCCCTTTACTGCAATGTAGTCTGATCTCAGAGTTGGTATATTTAAATTGTGGGGGGGGTATGGGGTGTGGTGGTGCTTCCCCCCCTGCTAGCACTGTTTTTTTTTTTTTTTTTCCACATTTTCGAACATTCAAATGTTTGATCATATGGTCTCTGCCATATGAAAGTTGAACATTTGGGTGTTTGATTATTGTAAGTAGACCCATATATATAATCTATATCTGGATGTAGAGTGTGAGAGAGAGGATGTACATGTGTATGTATGTAAATGCCCATATAGATATATAGTGAGAGAGAGGGGGAGACATATATAGGTGTGTGAGTGTTTTTTTACAGCTATCACTATTTCATTGAAAGGCAACTAGGAAGACTTTCAGCTTTTCCCGGTTAGGGGACGCCACAGCGGAACTCCGGTCCGCTCATGATTGGCAGTGAATTTTTATGGTGCCGACTTGCCATCCCCAAGCCCAACCTTCAACGAAGGCACGCTCATTCACGCTCGCACCTACCTGCATGTCTTTAAAGTCACTCAACCACGGGGAGAACATGCAACTAATTCAGTCAAAATGTTTGAAAGACCTTTTTATGGAAATACCATTTAAATGAAGTACAAATATTTGAAACCTCATGTATTCAAAATGACCCCCAAGGATCAACTTCTTTAATTTCCTGTAAAGAACGCACTAAACTATGTAAAGACATTTGTGTGAAGTTCTTATGGCACCCCAACAAACCTCAAAAAAGCTTTGGGACATCATATATAAAAGAGTGGAAAGATGGTGGGTTAGGATTTCCTGATCTAGAAACATATAGTATAGCTTTAGTATTAAGCTGTGGGACATCATATAAGAGAATGGAAAGATTATGGGATAGGATTTCCCCAATTAGATGCATATGCCATAGCTACAGTATTAAACAGTAGCCTGAGATCAAAATTCTCATCATGAAACCAATTGGAAAACATTGCACAAAGCCATTTGGTGAAATAAATTAAAAACATCACTTTACAACTGATACAAACCATGAATATTAGTGATAATATGCAGTAGCTGTTAAAGAAAGATTTATATAAAAACACCAATAGTCCAACCGGTTCTTCTTACATAAACTACAGTCTATAAAGCCATATCTAAGAGTTTCATACTTGTTGTTTTGGAATTGCATGTTGATATACACATATTAGACGGTATTGTAGTATATGGCTGGTGACACCATACAGATGGAGCACATGCAGTAATGTATGTCTTGTGAAATTAAGTGATGTCAAATTGAATTATGTTCTGCATATCTATATGAAGTAATCTCTTATTAACCTTTAATTAATGGTATACAGAGACATTTTCTCCAGCTGTAACCTGTGACTAGTATTTCTAAATTTAAAACTCTGCCATTTATAATGCTTTTGAATTCACTCTCTAGTCTCCTTATTTGGGCAGCACTGTTGGAACAGGCAGATGCGTAGTATTCTGTGATGGGCCTTACCACTGATTTATAAAGCGACATTTATAAAGCGAGATAAACTCATTTTCATCCTAGCTAGAAAATGAGCTTAAAAAGTTCCCAATAGTCCAATAACATTTTCTTGAGGCTTCAGTAAATTTGCCTCAGATGTTTGCTCATTATCAAACATTAACCCCAAAGTTCTTTTACTATCCATTTCTCACAGTAACATGTTTAGCATAAGGGTAACAGGTTATTAGGCCCCAAGTGACTTACTTTGGTTCTGTTTGATTTGAACTCCATATTATTCCTCCTAGACCAAAGTTCCAATGTAGCCAGAAAACCATGCAAAATATGTTTTTCATTCAAGTTTGTAACTGGCCCCAACCTTCGTATCACCTACAAAGTTACATACCCAATGTTACTAGAGTAAGGTAAATCTGACAAAGTTTTAATAATATAAAAATATATAAAAATGTATGCTTCCTTTCTGCTTTATGAATAATCAAATTATTTTTATATACGTCGGTATGTGCCTAGAAATAATTCCTGCTAGAACTTGCCAGATATTATCATCATGGTCTCTTGAAACTGGTGGCAGCTTTTACTATAATTTTTCTGCATGAGCTATCATCAGTGAGAGGGTGCTACCAGAAATTATCTGTAACATACCTGAGTACTTACTAGCAATAGATAAGGAACAGTGTTGAAAAGTATATGAAATAAATGTATACACTGTGTTGCTGTCTATTTCCAGTGAGGCTAAACAGTCAGGGACAGATTCATAAATGGCTATACCAAGTGCAGCTATCATATAGGCATTGTGGTGTGCCACTCACACGGTAGTGCGCTGTTTGGTATTCATTAAATGGCTCTGCACTTATCGTAGAACTCGGAACAAGGGTAAATGGTAGAATATGCTATTGAAATCATACGTAGCTGAATTACATGCTAATTAGCCAATCCAACATAACAGAGTTATTCAGTAAGCTATTAAACAGCGATGTACACATAGTGTAGTCATTTGTCCTGAAGTCCAAAGCTGTTTAGATTACAGCCACTATTACACTTAGAAAAAAAATGTTATGGTTTATTGGTTGCCATCATTAACCTGTAAATGCATCAGGCTTTAAGTCAAGGTGCTGCTGCTGCCAGACGTCTGCCATGAAGAAGGAGTGTGTTTATACCCCATTTGACTTGTTATCTGCCTGACAGAGAAATTGTAGAGTGATACTGGGTAGACAGGGAAACAGAAGAAATATACATTCTCTTCCGTCCTCACTTTAGGCCCTAGGTAAGTGTGGAACCTGTTTGAAAAAAATATTAAAGTAAGATAACTGCTTAGTCCCATATGCAAGTAGTTATAGGTCCCCAAGATAAGACATTTCTCATGTGTACAGTAATGCAAATAATAGTGCATGACTGATGTCTGCAATATTCAGGTATGGACATTGCACAGTAATGTACATCAAGCATTTCTGTTTCCCACACATATATGCAACCATAAGTGAAAAATGTGCAAAGGGCAGGGCACAGTCATTGTCACTGGCACAGGGTGGAGGGAAGGATACATGTGGATAAGCCTAACACTAAAGAAGTGAGTGTGAATTATTGAATTGTTGTGCATACTTGGAAGTTATGCAGTGTACACACTGGTGTTGTCCTCCATGTCCAAACCAAGATCAACGATTTTGTATGAGCCCTTTGCTGAGATGTTGGAGTTTTCGAACTCTTCAGTTTCAGTCACTGGTATTTTCTTAGCAGCCCCTCCAAGCCATATATTCCTTGCCAATTTCATCTGCCCTATATATCACCTGCATTATTATGTCACTGGCTGTATATCTAATTTTTTGTTATGTATGGCCATGTCCTTTTACACCATTTGCATATTTGATCATATACCACCAGATATGGTCATGGAAGTACTTGTCACCTCTCAGTCTTTCTAAGAGGAAGGAGCCATGTCATTGTCATGCCTGAATGATAACTTCATTCTCTGAGTCATTGTATGGCATTTTACAGTGTGCAGATGTCTTGGGTGCAGTAGCCCTGTATGAGTTGAAACACAAAAATAAACATGAAATACACAATTAAGACACTAGTGATTGTTAAATATGCATGTATTTATGAATGTATGCATCCATTATGTACAAAATATTTTAAAAATTAAAACTCCATATCAGTACACACAAGTTAATGTAGAACTCCCTCAACCAACAAATATATATATATGTGTATGTATGTGTGTGTGTGTGTGTGTGTGTGTGTGTGTGTGTGTGTGTGTGTGTGTGTGTGTGTGTGTATATATATATATATATATATATATAAGCAAGTGTACATGTTATGTAAGGAGGACAACGGGTGTGTAACTGTGTAGTACACTGCAGCAATAACAAAAGTAAGGTACACTTTTATGTTACAAATTGCTAAAACTGTTAGATATCCACTTGTGTGGAGTGTCAGTTATATCACAGGCGTAACACATTTTGTGGGCTGCAAATGTCAACCCCCTGACCCTGATACTAAGTGATACAACACTCTTCAGCAGTAACTGGTCAGATGGGCATACAACACTCTTCAGCAATAACTGGTCAGATGGGCATACAGAATTTTCTATACTGTCGTGTAAAGTTCTTTACCAACATTTGCAGTGGAAAAATAACTGATACACATGCCTGTGCCACCAGCAAGGGACAAATGCAGGCAGTAAAGCAATGGATATATTATGAAATGTAATATATCAGCAAGGTTGAAATACAGCATTTAAAAAAAAAACAGCAGCATACATTTGCATCAAGACCATTGTGAAACTGGAAACAAGTTTTGTAAGTAAATGGTAACCTGGAACTCTATGGATCCAAGCAGTCTTTCCTTGCCTGCATGATTACTTGATATGGTACAGATTCAGCCACCTGAGCACTGTGAATATGCAAATGAGATGTGAACACATTATCATTCATGATCTGCATTAAATGCAAGGAATGTAAACCCGGTGTATAGACCTACATATTGCATGCACTCACTGTACCTCTGCAAGGATGACCACTGAGAAATTTTAGCTAAGGGATTGCAAGTGGCAGTTATTGCTATGACTACAGTAACATTCAGTGTTTCATAGTCTGTTCTTTGAAGTACACTTATCAAGGGTGTGCCAGGGAGAAGAGAGTTAATACTAAGTCTGGAATTACATTAACTCAGTTAAGGGAACAATATTCCCAACATTTTTTTGAATTGTTTATGGCCACATTTTGTGTCTAAGAGTAACAATTCTTATGCAATTCTCTTTACTCATTGAGACACATCTCCTTTTCTTTGCTATTGATATCAGTGTTACAAAATCATGGATATGGAAATGCTGCTCAGAAAATAAGAAAACAGCAGCAGTGTTGCACATATTTGTTTTATATTCTGTGAGGAAATACTGTTGCTAAGATCACATTAATTTGCACATTTACTACCAAATTACCAAGGACAGCTAGCAGAGCTTGTTCGTGCTTCAGGTCTAATGTGAATTGATGCAATCTCGCATTTTCCTTGTATGTAATCTACTTTTTCTTCTTCTTCCTCTCATATGTCCATATCTGTGACAAATACTGATAGTAATCTAAATTATTCTCTGTTAATTCACTAGTTTGATGGTTTGAAATCTGGAGAGGGCACTGTTTGTGTGAAAGTACTAATGTTTACTGGCACCAGTGCACTTTTGTCAGCCGTCGCTGTGCATTAATGAATTAACAAATTCCACCTGTCAGCCAACTATGTGTGACAGCCATGGTGGTGCATCGGTAGCGTTGTCGCTTCACAGTAAGAGGTTCTCCCATTGATTGTCGGCTGGAGCGCCTTCTGTGCGGAGTCTGCATGTCCTCCCCATGGTCGAGTGGTGTTTGAAATTCATGCGTGAATGGGCATTCCTTTGTTGAAGGCAGAGTGTCGGGCTGGCACCTCTGCACCATAAAAACCTACTGCCAATCATTAGTGGACCAGAGCTCCGCTGTGGCGACCACTAACTGGGAAAAGCCAAAAGAAAAACAACAACAACCTGCCTGCTAATTATGTGTGCGGCACAAGGTATAAGTGAAGTGATCTTAGAGACCACATAATGCAGGGTTCAAATCCAGTTTACAGATTTTATGGCTGAATTTAGAATAAACATTGGTACAGAATGTTGTATATGAAATGGACAGGCTAAAATATGTGATAAATGGTAAAAATTGTAGCTGTAATACCTGAGAATTGATGTTACAAAAGTATTGGTGTTGGAAACTTACCTGTTATCATTATTCACAACAGTATATGCTATGGATGTTGCAACATATGACATTTTGTAGTGAGTGCTAACACAAAAACAGTAAGATGAATTATGTGGACATATGTGTCATACTTGCTGGAGAACTTATCCATATCTCGCAAGTATTCCTCATGACTGTAAATCGGTATATTGCAAACTTTGATATCAGAAGTACTTGTATGTACTGTGGCAAGAATGACCTCTTGTCATTCTGTGTGTCCCCTTTCAGAACAATTCCATTACATGAAATCCTGATGTGTAACCTAAATGCTGCTTTTGATGTTGGAAACAGATGTGAAAAGGATGACTTTGTCATGGTAATGCTATGTTCAAGCAAGGAACAGCTTTGTTCCTTCCTGCATATATCCATTACATGTATTGCTTTGCAGTGCAAGGTAATTTATTTAAATGTTTTCTTTAGTAATGCCTTTTGCATTTGGACTTCACTCAACAGTGCACAAACATGGTTCACTTCCTAAGGAAAAAAGTGAAAAAAATGAGTTGGGCTACCTTCTATAGTGCAGTTGAGCACTGTGTGGCTGTCAGCACTCTGGATAGTAGTCATTGAAGAAAATACACCTGACACACACCTTTCTTTGTGGCATAAGGTGAAAGTGAAGTGTGGTTAGAGAAGTATGACAGGTGATATAGGGTTCATATCCAGTTAAGTGATTAGTTTTACAAAGTGGTGTGTCTATATATATATATATATATATATATATATATATATATATACACACACACACATATATATATATATATATATATATATATATATATATATATACATACATTTTGTTATATCATTGTGTTGTATAAAATTCAACTTTTCTCAGTATTGCTAGCAACATGTGAGGTGTTGACTGTCCACTTTCACATTATTTGAAATTAACTACAGTTTTTATATTGTCTGCCAGAAATGAAATTTCTGATGTTGCAAGGAGATGTGAGAAGGATGAATGTGTCACTGTAATGTACTTCTTGTTATGGTAATTGCTAGGTATACTCTTTGATTGCATTAATTTTCTTGTCAACTTTTTACTCTGTTTTTTTTTTTTAACTCTGCATTTGTATTTCATTCAGCAGCACACCAATATGGTTCACTTCCTAAGGGGAAAAAAGTGCAATATTTAATTTCGTACACCTTCTGTAGTGCAAACAAATCTGGTGATGTTACGCACCTGTAAGCACTCTGGATAGTACTCAGTGAAGAAAATGCACCTATGACACAACACTGGAATACCCACGGGCATCACATCTTGGTGCTAGATGTGATGCCCCCAAGAAAATGCACTTGCCAGATAACTTTCCCTTGTGGAACATGGCTTAAGAGCAGTGAGTTTAGAGAATGAGGACAGCTGATGCAGAGTTTAAATCCAGTTTATAGATACCTTTTACACAGGGAATCCGAATGACCTTTGTCACAACATTTTGGTTAGAAATTTAACTAAACATGGAAATGAGTAACCTAACTGTTGATTGCAACAAATGTATCATTAATGCTTGTTATAGAAGCCCAATGTAATGTATGTAAATTATGTTAAACATGACCGTTACTCAATATTTTTTATAATTCTTATGAATTATCACGTCATAAGTATGTCTAGTAAAATATGTATGTAATGTAACACACCATGTATTACTCGGGTCATGCAACTGCATATATATGATATGCATTTACAAACACAAATACTGCCTTCTACACAGAAATGCAGTCCCACAGCTAAAGTGATAGACATATATACATCTCTGAAGTATATCTCCAGTCATTGTTACATTGCTATACTTCTAATTACCATTTTAAAAAGTATTTTTTCCTCTGTCAATGACAGTTAATGACATTTTATCCTTTTATTTCTCGTGGGGTCAATTCCCAGGTGGTACTACTCAAATTACCAGTTTGTAACTCCTACCAGGCCAATTCACAAGTTATACCATTTTTCCTCCAACAATCATGATTATAACAAACAACATAAAGCATTTCATTGTTTGACACTGGAACATGTATCAATAATTTGAGTAGTGCACATGGGTAAATCTCACTGCATATTTCACACCTTCTGTGCTTTTGGATGAAATTACTGCCAGTGTGTCTGCCAAGCCATTGCTGTGTTTCCAGATGCAATTGGCAAGGTTGTGTGTCTTTGTGCACAATCTGTTATATGTGAGATCTGAACTGGGTGTCAATTCAGATACGCATTTCTATCTTGAATACTGCAGACATGGCTGGTAACGGTGGAGATGGTGTTCCATTTTGAGCACAAGTAGTGGGGTGTTGCGGAGTCCATGATTTCTGTGGCACTTCTCATGAAGCACTACAGCTGTAGGCTGCTGTAGGGGGATTATACTAGGTCTTAGAATATGGCAGAGGTTTGGAATAGCTTGGCTGAGGCTGTCAGCAGTGCCACTGGCATCCCATGCACTAGGGAGCAATGTCATCACCGCTACAGTGACATGAAGAAATGCAAGTGTGACCTCATGAGCTAATGGGAGAATGAATACATGACTGCAAACACTCCTAACTTATGTAAGTATGCTAACTCATCACTGCAAACACACCTAACTTGTGTAAGTATACTGACTCATCACCTGTCTATCACATGTCATTAGCCAGCCAACACAGTTATTCATTATGGTTTCATATAGCTTTTTTTCTTTTTTCTACTGTATAGCTGCAGCAGAGATAGCAGAAAACCATGAGGTTTATCAGGAGTGACCAACTCACCTCAGAGAGGCACTGGGTAAGTAAGCATCAGGTCTGAATACAAGGCAGAAAAGTATTTCATTCCACCACTGTAGATTTTCTTGGGCAGGCATAACTTAATCTAAAACATACATTCCTGCTCTAAAGATGACATTAGCAGTTTGGTTTTTGCAAATGCAGTTATTCAGTTTGAAAGCATATGGCTGATATAGCATAGTCAAATATTTGATTGTATTTGTGATATACCATTGTGATTGATTCTATGACATGTTAATGCCTTCCCATCATATGTGGATGTGGCCATGGTGTACTTATTTTTTTCTCATATTGGTTTATGTATTGAAATGATAAAATAATGTGACATGCCAGTCATCTAATTCTCTGTTTTTATTTTTTGCCTCCCCCTGTCCTCTGTCTCTCTTTTTCATATATCGACATACATACATACATACATACACACACACACACACACACACACATATATATAAATATATATATATATATATATATATATATATGGTTCTTTTTTTTCTCTGTTATATATATATATTTTTCAGTGCTTCTGACCATTGGCACAGGGAGCTAGACCAACAACTGTGGTTTGGCCTGGTCGTTCCTCCACAGGTGGCTGCAGCAGCACCACCATAGGTAGCGTAGAGAGCCATTCTGTTACCTCCACATCTCCTGCCCCCTGCTTCACCTGCATCAGGTAGCTCTGTCCTGGCTGCTGGTGCAGTGGTACCCCCCAGGAGAGTAGCAGTGGAGGTGTCAGTTTTGTCACCCAGCAGGTGCTGAAAGTGCAGGTGGGGGGGCATGATGGAGAGAGGGGTCTTGATGCTGAAATCAGCAGAGTAGAAATGGTCTGGTGTCATATTGCCAAAACAATGCTATGTCTGACACTGATTCAGGCAATTGATACAGGAGACAGTGATTACAGTTCTCTGGGTGAGGACTAGATTCTTAATGTTCTCTAGCTAGGCATGGATGCATCTCTAGGGTCCTCTATCTATCCCCAGTCATGGTGCCATCCAACCCTTTGTGTCCATCACCATCCCTGTCTGTCTTGTATGTCCTATATGTCTGTACCTGGTACCTAAGCTATCCTACCGGCCTGACCCTCTCATTCCTAGTCAACTTCTTCAATATTTTTCTTTCTTTAAAAAAAGCACCCACAAAAAAAAATAAATAAATGCCCCATACATAGCTCTCCACTTCTACTTTCTATCATCTTGACACACTTCATTTGTTCTAGTTGGCTATGCAATATTATTCTGTTGTTGTCACCCATCTCTGGTGTAGTGACTCTCCATAGTCAGGAAATTGTGTGTACTGTACCACATTTATGTTGTGAAGGAGCTGATAGGTATGCTTTCACATGTGTCCTACCATCTGCTTGCCATCCCCATTCTCACCAGTGTCCTATCAACCCCCTTTTGACATATCTAATCTGATAAATAAATAGAATCACACACAACACACACACGACCAGAAATGGACCATTGAAAAGCTTTCTCTTTTTGTTCTCAACATTTGCACAGAGGTTGGCATCACACACAAATGCTGAGTTACTGTGAATGCCAGTTAACTTCCTATGGTAAAACATAAAGATTTTAAATTCAACTGCACTAGTAATGTTCACTTCTCACAAATGTGCTTAAATCTGCTGTGCTGTGGGAATGCAGAGTAAAGTAAGTACTTTGAAACAGTTACTCAGATAGTTCTTAAGCTGCTGGATGTAATGAACTATGTAGTGTGTTGAGAATTCTCCTTTTTGTAGACTGACGCTTTTGCTTAGTGTCATGGGTTCAATTACAGATGTATGTCAAATTTAATATTTCATGACATTTTATATACTTATTGTATGTATAACTGTAAATGTCTGAATTTACCTCCACTTACAACACTTAATTAACATACCATTTGAATAGTGCAGCAACAAGCATTTGCAAAAACATTCCATCCCCAGTAAGGGGGTTTAGTAAACCACCCTTATTCTACTTATATCTTAGTCTTGTTTCTACTCTTTTATCATTTCTTGCTCTCTATAGCAAGCACTTTACTGTACATGGCATGACACATTAATAATGAGGAAAAACCTAACAGTAACACACGATAAAGATGGTCCTAAATGTAACATAAACAAAACTCTTGGTGTTTCTCTCTCCATCTCTCTCTTTCTGTTCACACCTTCCACTTCAGTAGGTGGTCACTGTCTCTTCAATTGTGGGATTTGAAGTGTGTAAAGTAGGAGTTCCTTTATTGCATACTGAGATAATGCTCAGTTCTATAGATAGATTTTTGGATACTTTCTGGGGTTCTAATCCAGACATAATTTGCAAAATGTTCTGTTTCTATTACACCATTGTATGTGTAGCTATCACTTACATATTGTTTTGAGCCCCTATTATGCTTCTTTCATAATCTACTTGTTCACTGCCTACCTCTCCCCCTCTTTTGTCTGTTTCCCCCTTCTGTGTCATTACTTTGTGTCCTCAGCCATTGTGCAATGCCTGGTGCTGAGCAGCACCTGTACCTTAGGGGAAATGGAAGTGCACATATTTTGATAAAATTTTGTGAGTTTTTGTCTTTGGCTGCATTAGAATGGTGCCTTCTGTGCTACTGTATAGCTATGTATAGTCAGGCTAATCTTCTCTTAAATAGGCTGAAGAGTTGAATACACACCATGTAGGTTGTTCCAGTATGTGTATACTGCATATTTGTGCACCACAGACTGCTGTTAATTCCCGTTCTAAGTTCATCACCTCAAGATATGATTGCACAAGCATTAATACTTTGCCATCATCGGCACAAATGAGCTTACCAGTGCTGCACTTCAGGGAGAGAGTTGAAAAGAAAATTACAACAAAGAATTATGTGAGTAGGTTGTACAATTTCTGTATGGGTTACTGGAAGTTTGAAACCAAGGTATCTGGATTTCACAGTGATATTGATTTCAGTTAATATAGTCTGTTAATGTATATCTACAGTGGTGTGTAACTTTTTCACACGCAATCCATCACTGTTATTCAGAAGTGCACTGTCATATTTAGAATGTTTCCGTTTGTATTGCCAATGCACAGTTTGCAAGCATGAGCCAAGACAACTAACAGTGATATAATAGTTACTATTTACATAAAATCATCCTGAGATGAACTGCCATGAATGCTTGCTTGACAATATACTGTTTTACGATTGTGATTCATTGATACCCATACTTTAAAATGGGTATATGTCCCTCACAGTAATGCAGTGTACATGAATGACGGTATATAAATGTTAGCAGAGAATTATGTGATTACATTGAACAAGCTGAGTATTGTTATGTTGGCCTGCCCAGACATATGCATTTGCCCAAAGCCTGTGATGTGGAGTAGCTAATGTTCCAAACAGTGAAGTTTTACTTCTTACAAATGTACATTTTCACATCATTAAAGTCGGACTTCTTTGGTGCTTGCAATTCATACTGTGTTCTCTAAAATCTATAGATAAGTAGGGGGTTTAATTTTCACAGGGCCAAATGCTCGTGCATGTGCACGTGTGTGAGTGAGTGCGTGTTTGTGTGTGCATGTGCGCATGTGTCTCTGTGTGTGTGGTTCTAGTGACAGGTAATGTCCACTTCTGCTCAGGAGAAAAATTTAACATTGGACATACCTCCCTTTGCACTTTATCCCACTTATACCGCATCTTCCTTACAACATACTGATGAGGTCATCCTGTCAAAAGTACACTCTCTCCCCTTAAAAGTCAGACACTTCCTGTAGTACTTATGGCTAATACTGTATTCTGCAGGTTGTGTAATTAGACATGTAGGAAGTTAAAATCTCACAGTGCTGAACTTCTGTGTGTTTAATTGTCGGGTGCATATAGCTTCCTGAACAGATGGTTGTAGCAACTTCCACACATGGGAAAATTTTAAACTGGGTGAGGATTCTCCATCACCTTATCCTACTTTTACCACAAACATGTCTGCAACACACTGATGAGTCATCTTTTCATAAGTGCAGCCTTTCACCTTAATAAGTCACATTTCTCTTGTGGGGCTTGCAGCTAATATTGTGTTCTATAGATTGGGTAACTAGATAGGTAGGAGGTTCAGATCTCCTGTGGTGAACTTGTGTCTGTGTCTTCAATGACAAATACATGAAGATTCCCAAACAGAGGTGCTGAATGTCTTTCCATTCAGGGGACTCTCCCATCCCCTTATCCAACTTTTATCACAAACATCTTCTCTGCAATACATTGATGTGGTCATCCTTTCATAATTGCACTCTTTTATTGTAAAAGGCCAACTTCTCCTGTGATGCTTAAGATTAATAACACATTCTCTAGGTTCTGTAATTAGACAGGGGGGTTCAAATTCAGCATTGCTTAAATAGTGCGACTATCTACCATTATGTAGAATTGGCTGGTTGACAACACCTTTTATGTAAAGTTCCACTTAAAAGATATATTTTTATTGGGAAAGGACTACCCTATAAATTTCTATTACTCCCAGGCAATAGTCACATTTGGAAACACAATGGTTACATCACGATTTCAGTAATGAACTGCATCACAGTTACAGTGTGACTTATCCTGTGGCACTGGCTCTCTACACTGCATAACAATAGGGAGAGGAGTCTTGAATCCAGCAGTGATTGACTGCTGTGCATGTATGTTTGTCATGCTGTTTAGAGAAGGCTTCTAATGTATGTAGTATGTGTAGCTGTGTAATGTTACTATGCTCTTCAACCACCTTCTTACCTTTTTTAGGAGAACATCAGTGTATTAAACAATTATGTTACCTATTCAAATGTGCACTGTCACATTCGTAAACCAAAATCCCTTGAGATCTTAGGAAGTCTGTTCAAGTCCAGCTATTTACTCCTTTGGCTCACTTCTATCAGTGTGACTGTGAATGTATGTAGGTTACCTATATGTAGGTAACAATGTTGTCAGTCAGTTATCGGCTGTGTACTTGTATTGCTGGGTATTCCTATTCCATTTTTCTAACATAAATGCTTTATTGGATAATGATGATGCTATTGGATGACATTTCGCTTTCCCAAGAGAACTACTAAGGCATTTCCTGTGGCATGTGGAAATGAGACAATGTTTTGTGTGTTGTTGCCCTAGTAAGGCATGTGTTTAAATCTGTGATTATGCACACATTGTGCATGACTGCCATTTTGCCATCACAGTCATGACTGTATTATGCATCACATGTGTTTGGGTATACCTAGCAGCAGGAAATGTGTGAGAAAGAGAAATGTAACTGCATTCTTTTAAAGAAATTAGAGGCACACATATTTATTGCAACAGTAACATGATGTCACGGCTTCAAATACCCAAATGTCTCACAATTTTGGCAATACTCGCACTCTGCTGCATTTATTCTTCACAATTTGATGTAGCTTCTGTCATCACATACTCAGCTGTTCAAAACCTACATTGACTGTAAACATTATTTGTCCTCATGCTGTTATGCATGAATGACATCCAAAACTGTTACGTGTGCAATTACAGCGGGAAAAGTCTCCCATTCCTTCTATCTCGTATAAATTGTTTGCAGTGCAATCATATGATGTAATGACCTCACACAGGTAGAGTCTCACAGCTGGGTTAAGACTTCCACTGTGGCATGTGATTCATAGACATGTCATTAGTCGATAGACTTGCATAGCTTGCTGTTCATTTCTAGCAAAGGGCAACATTATATGAATGTATTGACATTACACAAACAACACTGCATTGTTATTATTCTCACTTGTTGAAATCTAAACTTATTTTGGAATTTGCTGCCAGTGCAAAAGTTGTTGTGTAACTGTCATTGTGTGAGTGCTCCTGTGGCATGTGCATATCTGCACAGAGAGAGTGTGTTTCAGTTGTGGGATAGTGTTGTTGTGCAAAACAGGAACAGATTTGGACAAAAAACATTGATATTGCAGTGCTCACAGTTGTCTGAACATTAACAGCTACCTCCCTGTCATCATTCTGATAAAATCATATTGTACAGATTATCCTCAAATGCTCTTTATTACATCTCACATTAATTGTTTATTTGTAATAATATCCATTTCTATGTCACGTGGCAGATGCAGTCAACACACAGCTCTGTAGGGTGTGTAGTATGATAGGCAAGGGTTTGAATCTGGTAACGTTTCTGTCAGATAGCTGTCAGACAGGAGCGGTTTAGGCAAAGAAAGTATTTATGGCACAGTCAGAGGATAGCATTTGTAAGGTAACACCCTCCAAGGTAGAGGATCCATAGCCATTAAAGGGAAGTGCTGTAAGCCCTTCAAGACTGTCCATTGTGACACCCGCAGTATGCCTATTTCTGTAGCATTCAGGTTGATACTCATCTTTCTGATATCTGTCGTGGCATGTATTTGAGTCTGTAAGGAGTATGTCATTGATTGTTCACAGGTGTTACTTAATTTCCAAATCTTACAAACATTTATGTATGACTGCAGTTGTTTTGTTCATACTGTGTATGGCCTTATAAGATACAAAGACCTGCATAACATTTTTTACTATATTGCATGATCAAATATCATCATAAACTGTGACTGAGCCTGCAGAAAACTCAGCAACATGACATGGCCAGCTGAAAGAACTTGACTGGCTGTGCTGTATACTAATGACTGTATAATGAATTGCTGTATATGCTAATGAGGCAAAAAACATAGAGCAATTTAGAAACATTTAAATGCCAAGCAACAATGTTGCACCCAGTTTAGGTTTGCACATGGCATGACATGGCTATATGCTCGCTCAGAGAGAGAGAGTAAAATTGTGTGCAATGTTAAAGGTTGTCACAGCTGTTGTAAATGTTTATCTGTAAAAGGATCTCATAGAAGCTCCTGTAGCCATCAGTCATCCACATGTTTACTCTGAAATGGTTGTATTTCCTGTGTAACTGCAGGCATACAGACTGTGTCCATACTCTGTGTATGGGATGTGGAGGTCCCACTCCCTGTGTCAAACACACACACTCTGCACCCCCTAACTGTGCCAGCTTATCCCCACTATCATTATCAAAGACAACAGATCCTCCAGCATAGTTTGTATCCATGGCCAGGAGGTGGATCATGTCATAGTTGTGGTCATGACCACCCACCACCTTTACATTTGTGATCATATCAGCTTAAAGCTCAGTCATGAAAGGCTAGTCAGCAGCACTGGCTACGGAGCTGGCAGGCCTGTAGTACCACTTCATTTTCCACATCCATAAATTTAGCCTTATGGGTGGATGTGCTTTCAGATCCTGCATTTTTTTAGGTTCCTCTTTTTAGGTACTGCTGTGTTGGCATGGAAGACATGGGAATTAATAACCTTATTCTCACAAGGTAACAAAAAAGAATCTGTACAGTTCTCCTATCCAGCTAGGCCATGTATTATATTCAGTGTCTGCTGGACAGCTGTATATGTTTACCCACAATCTTTAAGGAAATTCCAGGCATGGTATATGCACTGACCACACGATTCTCATAAAAAAATTACAGAAGTGAAAATAAACAGTAAATTTGACCAAAACAACAGCAATTTAAATAACATTTTGTGCTTAATTACATATTTGCAAGGCATACAACCGTAAAATAATGATCATTACACAGAATACGAGCCTGGGTGAGTCTACTATCAACCTTAATACAGTATACTTCATGCAGTACACTTGCAGCATACTTCCAAACACAGCTTTGCCCAACATGTCCTAAAAGTACTGACAAAATGACATTCCTCACAGGCATTAGTGTCTATGAACAGTCAAAAGTAACATTCTAGAGCTGAATTAATTGTGTAAGAAGCAGCACTTGCCTTATATATGCTAGATATCTGATTCAGAATAAAAAAGATATTTACAAAATCAGTTTGCAGGATTTACTCCTCTTAAAGTAGTTTTTTTCCCACACAGCATTGAGGCTTTGTTCTGCTGGTCATGCTTATATTGTGTAGATAAGCCACTCTGGCCATCATTATGTTAATTAGGGATCATCTCATTATTGTTCCTGAGTCACTCAATTTGCATGATGAGCAAACCCAATAAACATCATGAAGATGAGGCATGATGTTATGGCTGAGCCTCTACTGCCAGCCCCATGCACGAGTGAGAACCCCATGTTTATGGGATGAAGGAATTGTTATTCCACAGTGAACCATCTGAAGATGGAGTCAATGTTGATCCTTTTTTCTCAGCAAAAGTTATGTAGAACTCCCATATTTCAAACCTTAAAGTGCTATTGAAAACAGTAATAAAGTACCTTTGTTTTATTATTTTACCATCCAGCATGTAAATGAAGTGCCAGTTGTTGCCCACCTTTGCTATAAGGCTGAGGTGTACAAGAATTGTTTTGGTTGTTAGTCCCCTACCATTTTCCTGAGACCACTGAAGATGAGACATTTATGACTGAAGAAGGTGAGGGTAGTGCTCTTTTTATATAACAGAGGTGGTGCAAGGGGGAGTCCAAAATTTTTCTGGATATTCTCAATAACCATTACAAGTAGAGGCTCCTGCAGAAGAGCTGTACCAGGTCATGATACAAGGCTGAAACCTAGGATCACTAAGCCAAAGCTGCCACCAATGTTACTGGCACCTTACACACAGGGAAACCTGACCTCATTGGCCAATGGGTGGCATAAGTTAGGGCAGAGTCACCACATCAGTACTGTAAGTGTACCATCATTTAGTCAAACAAATAACCTGCTAATGCATGGCATTAACCTAGTCCTTGCACAGATTGAAAGGAAGAGGGAGATGCACAGGAGTGCCTCTTTGCATAGTAAAAGTTGTAACATTTTAAAGTAATTCTGCAAAACTTTTAAATAGCAGTACCACATCTATCAGTACTATCATACCTTGATGGAATTAGCATGACTGTGCAAAGTTAGAGTGGCAGCCCCTCCCATGTAGGTGGACAAGTGTCTCATCATCATCATAAGTCTGTGTGCACTGAGATTGTTAAGATGACCTTGGGTTCAAGCCTCTTCTTTTACCATGGCAGCATATATGGGTCATCCCTTTTATTATTGGGGCACCACCACATGGTTCATTTATGTCATATCATTAGTTTTTAGTTGGCTGGGCAGTTCACAATGTGCAGTACACATATCTGTTTCCTGTCTGTCACCTGTACTTAACATTTTTATTGTGTAATCAGCATATTTCTCATGTGTATGTGCATCTGTATTGTCAAAACTGAAGTATCATCACAGCAGCACAGCAATCTGCATTCCATATCATGTGCTAATAAGTTGCCCTTGGGAGTACATATGAGCTGATTGTCAATATGCATCACCATGCAGATGTGAGAATAAGGTAAACCAAATGCATGTAATCTAAGTGTTTCAATGGCTCAGTGCACTCATACACTGATGTATACATTGTTAGTACACTGGATGGTGGGTTTTAATCCCTGATGGTTGTAGTTTTTTTTTTTTTTTTTTACAATGTTGAGTTTAGTTTTCGGTCATCAGCACTGCTCTAATTGTTTCCCCAGAAATGTAATTTTCAGCAGTCTTTACTATCAGTGCTTCTATGGCATGCCATGATAATGCACTGGAAAAGAGGATATCATTGACAAAAGCAGGGGTTCAAATCCATTTAGGTATACTTCTCTTTTCTTGCTATCATGGATTCCTTTCCCTGAAATTTGTTTCTCATCAGCTTTTCCTATGAGTGCTTCCATGGCATGCCTTGTTATCAGTGATAAAGGCAGTGATTTCAAATTCATTCAAGTGTATTTCTCTTTTTTGCTATCATGGGTTCTGTTCTCCTGAAATATTTTTTTCAGCAAGCTTTCGTATGACTGATTCCATGTCATGTCTTGCTAACTCACTGGTCCTTGAGAATATCAGTGACAAAGGCTGGGGTTCATTTGCATTCAGGTGCATATTTATTTTTTCCAGCTAGCATGTGTTCCATTACCCTGAAATGTGCTGTACTGATGTGTTCCCTATGCTCCATTTTCCTAACGTGAAACATTAGTATTGTTAGGGTGTAAATTATGCAATGGAGTTGAACACTCTAACCAAATTTATTTATGAATTCAACTAATAGTTTTTGAGTTAAAACATTGAGATATGCTTCTATCCCACCTCCAGCCTACTCCTCCCTAATTTTCTCACATTGTATCGTATGGTGTCCTTTGCTTGCTTCCCCTTTTCATGTCTGCCCTATATTCAAATTTCCAACATATAATATCCTCAGAAAACAGATAAGCGCAGCACACAGAAGCCTACAAAGGACTTACAGAAGTTTTTTTCAAATCGTCTTTATGTGGTCATATGAGTGCCAATTGACAGAGAGAAATATGGATGTCTACATATAACCACAGAGAAGTAACACACTACATCCTATACCAATGATGAAGAAAATTTGTTGGCATGCATTAATCTGTCATGCAAATGAGCTAAGCATTGCTGGGTATACCAATCTATAGTATGGTACAGTTAATGCCTTTATTCTGCTTCCTTGGGTGTCTCGGTGCACTCATGCAGTTAGTTTTGGTGTCAATACACTGGTTGTAGGTTTCAACTCCAGTTTCAACTCCCCTAGGGATTGTATGATGTTTGACAATGTTTGATATGCAATCTGTGCATATTCTACCTTTCCCTGATATATGTGCATGTTTGTGTGTGTGTGCATGTATGTGTGTGTTCAGACTATTTTTACTCTGACAGTTTCAGTGGCTCCCCTTGCTAATGCATGGGTTTGGAGGATTTCTGAAGGAAAGTCAAGAGAACATTTCCCTTAAGACCTTTCTTTTTTTTCTTGACATCATTTTTCCCTGATATGTGCATTTTATGATTGTGCTTACTGTAAGTACTGCATTAGCTTCCTTTGCTACAAAACTCTGGTATATTGGCATGTGACTGAATTGATAGGTTGACTCCCTTGATTGTGCAATAGTTTCCTTTTTTTAAGTGACAGTTATTTTATAGTACAGTTTCACTGCTCACACCCTGATGTTGTCAGGCTTGGTAGAGGTCGGTACATCATGTTACTTTATTGTATCTCACTTGTCTTGTCTCCATTTCACAGTATTTTATAGTCAAGTATTATCATACCACATTCTACATTTTGCTTTTCCTATATGCTTTGTCACACAACTCCCCCCTTTGCGATTTTTTTTTATGTCCATTTCTGTATAGTTTCTTAATATAGTATAACCTGTGCTACACCCTGAGGCATCAGTGCAATTTCTTTCATTGCACATTTTTCTATATTAATATATATATAGATATATTGTTGGATATTGTATCAACATTGCCATCCAGTACTCATAAGTACCTTCATTGTTTATCCATGCTGATTATACTCAAGAGTTAACACACTGAGGCCATCGGGCTATGCAGTGGCCATAATGAGCTGTTCATCATTTACCCTGGCCTAGCCCATGCCATGCATGTATAAGCAGCATTGCTGCGTGTCTCACATGCATTGTAAATAGTACTGGCTTGTGTGCAGTCAGACATGGAGTTTATGAATCTCCCGAATAGCATTATTGAAGGGACTGAAAGAACCAGCCTTTTAGCCATAATGAAAGGAAATGAAATTGAGGAAATAAAATCAGTACTGTGAACTCAGTGTTAGCCCCAGAGTTGCTAAAAAGTAAGATTTCTGCTGAAGAAGGGACAGTATCAGTTAATACATAATCTATCTCTTTTTTATTTTTTTTTTTTGTATTGCCACCACAATAAAGGCATTGTTTAGAAATTTTAGTTGTTTCAGTAGATTCACAACATATTTTCTTGTTTCAAAGTCTCTGTAATATGGAAAGAAACAGTAAAACAAAATAGTACATTACAGAAAGTAGTTAAATATGTTATAGGTAGCAAAACATTAGTGAATGCATAGCAGACAACATGAGATTCCGCCCGCTTCTTTGGTTGCAGATCTTACACTATTCAACATTAGTGGGTGAGTGTCATTCAGTCTCTGAAGTAATTAAATGGACAACAGTCAGAGGAATGCAAACTGAAAAGAATACAAATGCAGCTGTGTGGTGTTAGACTTCCTATAAGAATCCAAACCCCACTGAGGGTAATGTAATCTGAGCTGGAGTGTGCTCTGAACTGCAGTTCAGTCTGTAAAGGGTAACTGTGGAGTAACAATAGGATCATGTGACCTATCTGAAATTCCTCTGTAAAAAATCTGTGTTAATACCCCTTTAAATGCTAGCAGGATCAGATATGTTTTTAAGATCATTCTGAAATAACTCTGTGTCATGGACTTCTGAAATCATCAGGATTGAAAATTCCACATATACAAAGTCAGATATGCAAAAGGGTGAATTACAAAGGGTCCATAAATCATCCTAAGAGTTTTCAACAGTCCAAAGATGTCTGAAAGGATGGTGCAGGCCAGACATTAAGTTCTGAGCAACTCTTCACCTACATTTGAAATGCCCCTGAGAGATACTAGCATTGTTATGAATTTGCTCAACCAAACTTATTGCTTCATATAGTGGTATGCCTAAAATCAGTTCTCCTCTGTCTATTGTTTCTTTGCAGGTTAGCAAATACAGAATGGAATCATCAGTGGGTAGCATTGTAAGCCCTGTGATCAGTGGGAAGGTGATTTTCTCCCACACAAAGTCTCCATAGTTAGCTAGCTGAGAGAATGTTATATAAGAACCTAACTAGCTCCCCATAGGAAAACAGGAGACTTTATTGACTGCAATTTACTCTAGTTACTTAAATAGTAAATAAAACGGTTTACCTTTTATATTGTCGATCACACTTTGTCGACCGGCCACTTAATCGACTCATTTACACGAAGCAAAACCGCAAAAAATTTTAAATATTGAAAAACATTCGACATTTCCGGCCGTGCCACACCTCCACACCATTGCTACCATGGGTCAAAAAGGGGCAAGGTTTTGTCATTCGCTTATTCGGAATTCGACGTTGGAGACATTCACATTTCGGTATTCGCGGAAGTCGTTTCGCCCATATCGGGATCAATGATATAAAGGTAAACCAATAAAACACAGCTGTTCTTTATGAAGTATTTGAAAGGGAACATCACAAGAGGAGTGTGTGTTACCTAAAGTGATCAATAATTATACAATGCAAGAAAATAACAAGAATTTAATAGTTTAATAAATCTACACCATTAGCCTTGCTTGTTAGTTCTTCTAGAAAATCAGATTAATAAACAGCAAGCCAATACCAAAATTCAGTTCAGCAGAGGTTCTTATTGCTTTTCTCAAAATAATTATAAGCAAATATGTGTTACTGTCCTTTATATCCCTCCTAGTGACAATGCAGCTATACTGGAAGATATCCTACAATATATCTGAAGCACTTCCACAAGAAAAAATACTACTAGGTGACATGAATGTCATTTGGTTGGACATAAACTCTAACTTTCCTACATCTAGCATGAACTTGTATAGTCTTACACAGCTAATTAATAGCCCCACATATTATAGCATAACCTCAAATTCCCTATTAGTCTGGATCCTAGTATCAGACTCTGCAAATACTCCACTACAGGTGCAATGCCGGACTCTCTTAGAGATCATCTCCCAGTCTATATGACCAGACATCTCACACATCCAGTTAAACAGCATATTTATAAACCAAATGAAACCTTTTCAAGTTTTAACCCAGAAATGTTCATTACTACACTGTCGTCTATTAACTGGAACTTCTTAAAAATCCTCCCCTTAGAGAATGCTGAAAAAGAAAAGTTTTTCTGAATTAAAAGTATCCTAAATAGCCTTGCACCTCCTAGAAGGAAGAAACTAAAAACAAACGATAAAAAGTCCAAGGTACCCAAAGAAATGAAATCCAGCCACAAAACAAATAAAAAAATACCTTTATTCCAATGAACAAAACCACATTAACATTTCTTAACAAACTCCACATTCCAGCCACAAAACAAATAAAAAAATACCTTTATTCCAATGAACCAAACCACATTAACATTTCTTAAACTCCACAAATACATTTTCGTTTAAAGTACTTCATCAGATGCAGAATTCTGTCCCCATGTCTGGAACCCTCCAGTTTGTTGGCCTGTCTCCACAGTGTTTGTTGTAAGAGGCATTTCCAACTACCCTCTGTGATGCTGTTTGTCACACACCCACATGAAGTCCTACTCACTCAGTTTTATGGCTGTATTTCCCTTTTTTGGGTACCTTGGACTTTGTACTGGTGATTTTTTGGTACTTTAGTGTGCTTTTTTAGATTTTAAAAACAAACAATGCAATTAGGTTATCCAAAAAGAGTAGAATTCTAATGCAGGACAGAGAAAAAGCATGGAAAGAATGGCAAAAATATAAAACAACTGAAGACAAGCAAGTTAAAAAGGATGTCCGACAGCTGCAGGCAAGATACTTTAAACGTAAAACAGTTTATTGTAAAAACTCCACACGTTTTTCGTCACCCTTGTAGAGTAACTTCTTCAGAAATACAAACAAACTACAAAGTAGCAGTTTTTAAAAAACTGGCAATTAGTGTCAGGTGAAAATGATCTTATACAAAAACTGGTCCTTTTTACATAAGGACAATTTAACAGTTGATATTGGGTCACCTACCTAAAATTGTTTATAGAAGGGGGGCTAATTTGAAAAGCCTCCTTGAAAGTAAAAACACTAGATCTAGTGTGAGACTTTATGGCACTTTTACATGCGGGGCATGTAGGATGTGTAAGTTTATCAGATCTGGAAGTTCATTTGAGGTAGGTAACAATAGCAAGTACTTTATTAAACATAAATTGAATTGTGAATCTAATTTAGCAAAGTGCAATAACTGTTCGGTGTTTTACAAAGGTAAAACTGACCAGAAGTTTTGTGAAAGGATTTACGAGCATTCCTATACTATAGATAAAAACAAAAGTGAAAATGCTTTAGCTAGGCATTAATCTTCAAGCAACAGTCACACATTCCATTTCCAAGCTATTGACCAAATAACGCCAGACATTAGGGGAGGCCCCAGTTCTTTACTCCTTGAGGTATGTGAACTGGAATGGCAACTTGCCCTGGACGCTTTTGCATACCTAGGCTTGAATGAAAATTGTAACATCTCTTGCCTACTAAAATTAAAAAGTCTTATGAGATGACATAAATATTTTACATCTTACATACATAAACATAAGAATAATAATGTTTGACTGTCATCTCTATTTTAGATAGAGCTTCAAAATGCTTGTAGCTTATGTATATATGTATATATAAACACACGTCCACTATGTGCAGTTCCTGTTTGACTTTTATTGAGAACTTGTTTAAAAGTGTACTTGAACATATTAGGTTATTCATCATTATTTAAGTTGACATTGACAGTCATTTGTATGTTTTTACTAATTTTAAGTAATTGTATATTATAGTGTCTTAGCTGACTCTTCTACTTATTCACTGATGCACGTTCATTACATTAAGTAAAGCTGATAGGTGTATGTTATCACATGACACTAGTTGCCTTTTTTTAAAAAATGCTACTTTGTACTTTGTATTTCTGAAGAAGTTACTCTACGAGGGTGACGAAAAACGTGTGGAGTTTTTACAATAAACTGTTTGTTTATGTTTAAAAATATAAAACACCTCAATATCTTAAACTTCAGAATGTTTGCAATCGTACTAAAAAGCAAATAAATGAAGACAAAAAACTATACTATAACAACATTCAGAATAACACTAAAGACAACCCTAAAACAGTTTTGGACATCCATTAAACAAATCTTGCATCCTGCCCAAAATCTGTTCTCCTGATAACCCACCACTCAAAACTGCAATACTTATTTTATAGATAGTATATTGTCTGTAACCAAGGATTCCTCAACATTTAATCTCAACCTTGCCAAAAAGCCATATATCATCACTGTGACGTCCCTCCTCTGGACCAGTAATCAAGGAGCCTCCGTCGTCATCACTGACACTAGTGTGAGATGTTCACTTAGAACAAAAATAGATACACACAGTATTTTCAGAAGCAGCTGTCTGCACCAAGCACAATTTCCCATAAGACCACTCTGGGAACAAACTCCAGTCCTGGGGCTGGACTCTGTCTATCTCCAGTCCCCATATAAGAATCCATACTGACCATTAAGGGGCTCTGTGTTCCTGTTCCAAGTAGCTAACACACACACTCTTTGAGATTTGATTTTCACACACACACACACACACACACACACACACACACACACACACACACACACACACACACCTGTGAAAGGCTGGCACGGATTACCATCTCTACCACCTCTGCGCAGGCTATAAGGTAGTTCCACTGCCACCAGCCAGCTACTGCAAGGCTCTTAACAGGATATCCAGTTATACTGAGTGAAAAATTAATACTAATACCAATGGTAATGTTGACCAAACAGCAAGACTTTCAGGAGTAGCCACAGTGAAACCAAATATATATAAGTACTCAAAGGTTAAACATTTCTTAACGAGACCAGCCTAAATGAAAAGTTTAAATATACTTAATAATAAAAGAACATGAAAATACTGAATATCTATTTACAATAAATACTAGAGTCTGAATCACAGGAAATATTAAAAATAACACAGACTGAAAGATTCACACTGATACAGAAAAACAATACTTCTTCTGAAAGGCTGGAAACTTAAATAATCTCACTATATTTCCCTAGCTGATCCTACTTACTTAATAGAGTATGGCAATGTAATGTGGGTGAGTTTGCTAAGATGTCTTACAGCATCTGGATGCTACAAAACCATTTCAACACTTCCACCCTTCCAGGTTAGCAATTAATTCACCACTAAGAACAATACAGCAGGATTCATAGTCCTTTTTTCACAGGCATTGTGTGTCTGGCTGCATTCAGATCTGTGAGAAACAGTCTTTATAGCTTACACCAAAGTAATTTAATTTCAGACTATTTTGCAAAGTTAGCTGGACTGAGATTAACCTCTTCTCTTCTAGTATCCTCTGTTACAGTATATTCATTTCAGCAGTTACAATACAGTCTGACATAAAGGTGTATTTCTTTTCTGTCCAGCAGGACCCACTGTTGGTACATTTTTTAACACAAGCAACTTTACAAATACATTTTCAAGACAAGCACCTGTACAAATCTGTTTAATATACAGATGATATTATAATTCTTTACAAAACTCCAGCTACCTGCACTGGCATATGTTACCCATGCACTGCCCTACTCTCTCTGGCATTGCTAGCACTAACTCACATCACCACAATCACCACATCCACTTTCACCTTCAAACTAGTGCCCACCTCCTACATAAAACTTCTCTTAAACAAACTTAAGCAGTGCTCTTCTTGAACTACTTCTGCTTGAACTATTTGCTTAGCAGTTTCTTTCTTTCTGAGGAGATCTATGATGTGTCAGCCCGGGATGATACTGATGACCTTCTAAGTGATTACCTAAAAATAGCAGCCAATGGCAATATGTGTCTTGTCTTAATCATTATAAGTAGATCTATCCAGGAATCTCTCGATCCATTTCTCTGGAAAAAGTCACACAAAGGAAGAAATTCAACAGACATTATAGCAATCTTATCTCCCGTCACCAAAATACTTCACAAATGTATTCAAAAATAATTGCTTGATTATCTCCTACAGGAAGAATTCCTGTTTCCTACACAACATGGCTTCCATCCTTCCCACAGTAATAGCACTGCCCTTCTAACCTATATAGATGCTGACAATAAAGCTAGAGGAACGTCAAACTAGTCTCTTCCTTATTTCTAGACTTGTCTAAACCATGAAACGCAGTTTGTCACAGCAAATTTCTACTTCAAATGTCCTCACTTGGTCTCTCTCAGCACATTTGTGGTTCAAAAGATACCTCTCCAATAGATATCAGTCAGTAAAATGGCACTCCATGCTCTCTCCTTCAGTGTACCACAGGGCTTTATCTTTGGTCCCATCTTCTTTAACATTTTCACCAACACCCTCTATATATCCAGACAACAGGCCACCCTAATAAAATACATAGATGATTCCACTCACATTTGCACATCTGACAACACAGTGCACCTCCCAAAAATTACTCAGGAAGATTTTACAGACATTGAAACATGGCTATTTAACTCGCAACTCATGCTCAACCCAAAAAAGACCAAACTACTACTTTTTCCTCAAATCCGTCTCTCGTGAAAAAACAAAATTTAAAGTCCTCTGTCTTGATACTACATATTGAAATCACTTCACATAGCAAATTATTAGGGGTGATAGTGGATGATAATCTTACATTTGATCTGCAAATACAAAATTACATAAGAAAAACTTATAAAAAAAACTGTGAATGCTTTACAGAGCCAAAAACATTCTCATCGATGCAGCTAAAATTAGACTTGCCACTACTTATCTCCCTACTCTTCTTTATGGCTCTCCCATCCTTACTCCAGGCTTCACAAAAATTTAAACTTGAACAATACTATAACAAAGTTGCTAAATTTGCAGTAAATATCCCTTTCAGAACCCACAACTTATAGCACTAAAAAGCCTAAATTGGTTATAACTGCCTTATCAAGTAACATATACGTAGCTACTTACCACCTATAAAATTATCCAGCATCCATGTGCCTGTCTGGCACTAAAAAACATTTTACACACCTATGATGGTCCTTCTATTCCTATGTTGCAGTATTCTGCACGTGGGTTTAGCCTTCTAGTCTCACATACGTATGGCCAGTATCCAAAAGCTTTCAGTCCCTCCTAGGTGCGTGAGATGTCAGGTCTAGGTGAGAGTATGTGGACCATAAAAGTGACGGCACACAGCAGCCCTCAGAACTTTCCAGCCACCAGTCGTATGCCAGGTGTTCCTGCTTTCGCTGATGACCGATTCAAGTTTCAAGCTAAGTACCCCATTGGGGGACCTTTTCAGTCCTTTTTGTATTACAGCCTTTTCATGTCATCCAGAAAGGGTACATGTCCGTGCAGCCATCAGATCCCTCAAAAGTGCTTGATAAGTGCTTGTTCTGTCTCGGATGGTCACACAATTATAAGGCCTACCCTATTTGCCAGGCATTCATTCCAAAAACATTGTGCAGTCATTTGCAAGCACTCAGTTTGTACTTAGAGAACCAACGTCTGAAACAACTTGCCCTGTGTATGGAGGGTTCATCGTGTGTCACCTCTGAACTACCTAAAAAGAAGGCCAGATCTTTGTGCCCTGTAACACTTGCTGAGCCTCTTTTGACCGATCCACAACCTGTGGCCAACATCGGCCTGGTCTCAGGATCTGGATCCGGATCCTTCGCACCAGATGTCGTGGGTACCTCTGAGGAAGCCATACTACCTGTGGGCGAGAGCACATTTACAGAGGCTAGTCTGGTGATCATTTTGAACGCCAGGGGGGAACCAGTGTGTTCAGGAGTACCTTCCAATTCCCTGCCCTCAGACTTTGATGCCCACTCCTAAACAGATGCCCTTTGGGACTCTCAAGAGAAGAGAAAAAGGGAAGCATATTTCTCAGCCAGTTGAAACTATTCCAGACTGGCAGACATTTAGCCAAAGCCTTTTCTCATCTTTCATGGCCCTGAGGCCTACAGCAGTTGCTTCTGCCCCTTCTTCTTCTTCTCTTCTACTTAGTCCTAGGCCTCAACCAGCAGAGACACTCTCTAGGGAAGAGGACGTCTGTTCAGATTCCTCAGATCACTTCCTTTCTTAAAATTCACAACTTTCTTCACCCTTGGGATATGAATACCCAGAGGAAAAATCTATAGACCCTGATTACACAGTTGAAGATTTGACCTTCTCTGAATCTATTTTTAAAATGAAGGAACACTTCAAATGGGAATCTATGACTTCATTCAAGATACCCAGAGGAAAAATCTATAGACCCTGATTACACAGTTGAAGATTTGACCTTCTCTGAATCTATTTTTAAAATGAAGGAACACTTCAAATGGGAATCTATGACTTCATTCAAATGGAAACGCCAAGCCCTTCGGCCATTCCTGCCTTTTTAGATGCCTTTTCTGCATCTCTCAGTCTGGACTCAAAATCTCCTGCTCCTCCTAGAGCAGACAGAGACAGAGCAGCAGTACAAAGTCCCAGATTCTGCTAAGCACTTGATCAAGTGCCCTCCTGCAGATCCAGCTACAATTTCTGTCTCTACAGACAAAGCTTCTAAACTCCTTGCCTACCACCACCATTCTTCCTGCTGACAAAGACAACAAAACCATGGAAAGGTTAGGCAAAAAGATTTACACCTCATTCACCTTGGCATTTAGAGCTATTGATTACCAAACTCATATGGCAAAGTACTCCCTGTCTCTTCTTGACTCTGCCACCAAACTGTCGGCAGACATTCTAGACTCCTCAGCCAAATCTTCTATCTCTTCTCTTCTGGCCCTTACGTCCTAAGTCACCAGGCATTCAATTAAATCTAGCAGTGTTGCTGCAGAATCTTCAACAAGCTCAGAAGCTTCAGTTTCTGCTCTTCACAGATGCTCCCGGCTGCACTTGGAACCTCTGCCAGATGATTTTAGAGCTAAGCTCAATGATGCAGCACTTGACAATGCTGCCTTATTTGGCTCAAAAAGTGGCAGACCTTTTCAAATCCCTGCAACAGAAAGGAAAAGAGATGCAGGAGCTTAAACATCTGCTAGTCCCCTGTGTACCTAAATTTTACAGGAACTATCCTGCAAAAACTATCAAAACTAATATTCAAGTAAGGAGTACATGCACTCTATTAAAAATCTACTAACAGTAATATAACCAATGACGATGATACTTCTGTAATAATATTTGAATATTAGTTTTGATTAGTTATTTTTGAGGTTGTGTGTTTTTGAAAGCCTATTTTAAGCTTACTGTGTTAGCAGCTACCGGTTTTGAAGATGTTGAATTAACAGATGAAAGCGCTTAACTGTGTAGCTTTTATTTTGTGGTATTTTATAAAGTGTTTTATCAAGTTTTTCAATGGAATTAAAGGTACTTGTGTACATGGAAGCCGCTTGCCATGTACTGTTGGCGTGTACTGAGTTTATCTGGATTGTGGATTTGTATTCAGTATCTGAGTTTGGTTCTTTCTGATAACAATCCCTGCTAGGGAAGGATGTCTGTAACCTGCAGTCCAAATAAATTCTTGTCCAAATAAATTCTTGGCATCTTTCCATTCTATCATCTTTGCCTATCTCGTTATTTGCTCCCAATACCTTGGTTCCTTTGCCAGTTTTCTCCAATACATTTCGGTCCCTTCTTTCCTATTGTCTGTATCCCAAATTGTGGCCATCTCTATCATTTGAATCTACTTTCTCCATTCCTTAAATGTTGGAGGTGTGAAGGGGAAGAACGAGGTAATTGGGAACATATTTTCTGGCAGTGTGGTGACGGCAGACTTTAAAGATTCCTTGTGGGATGCACTGTCTGAGATGCTGGGTGGGCATATTGGTCCTTTAAGGGAGATGATTTTTCTGAGATATGATACAGAATTGGAATTGCCTAGACATGGTAAGGCCTTGCTGTGTCTAGTAAGGTTTCACTTCATATCGTCAAAATCTCATTTCATCGAATTTCAAAACAGCGAGACCAAATTGTCGAAAGCTCATTTCATCGAAAACTCAAAACATCGAATCTCAAATCATTGAAAACTACAAAAGAACTAGAAATAACATCCCAGACACTGTTTACTACATTTATGCAGGGGGACAAGCCTCCCTGCACCCCCCACACTCCCCGAAAGTTAAATATACCAACTCCAAGGTCGCACTACAGTGGGGTTAGGAAATTACCTTTTTCCCCCACTGTAGTGTGACCTTGGAGTTGGTATATTTAATGTATGGGGGGTGTGGGGGGCAGAGACCCCACATGGGAGGTGCAGGGGTGCTTGCCCCCCTGCATAAACGTAGTAAAAACTCTGTGGGATGTTGTTTAAAGTTACTTTGTAGTTTTCAGTGATTTGAGATTCGATGTTATGAGTTCTCGATGATTTCAGCTTTTGACGATTTGGTCTCGCTGTTTTGAAATTTGATGAAATGAGGTTTTGATGATATTAAGTGAAACCGTCTAGTAATGGTGGCTGCCAAAGAAGCAATTACTAGAAAATGGAAATCAAAATCTAAACCAACTATACTGGAAATAGTGAATATAGTATCTGAGATAAAACAACTGGAACTCAGATCTTTAGAAAAAAGGTAGGAGCAAACTACATAGAAAAAATGGCAATTGTGGGAACAATACATACGAGGGAGGAATGAGGCCTAAAAGAAGGTAGGATTTAAATGAACTACGTAATGTTTGAGTGAGTAAGATTGGGTAGATTATAAGTGATGTATAAGGTTTGCAACTGGGAGTGTCAGTATAGTTTTTGATGTGCTTGCGACTAGGATTGTGTCGGTGTGGTTTGTTTTCATTTATATAAATCTATGATTGCCTATAGGGTCATAGGTTGGTACTAGGCTATTGACCTTAGGGCCCATACAAGCCTAGCCAAACAATTGCCCGGATATTTCTTCCCACAGTATTTACTTCCCTGGACCCCTGTCTAGCAGGGCGACTGACGTGATCCCAGAGGTGAATTTCCTATCTTCCATCCAATCGTGAAGGTTCCTTTTGAAGAGGGCAAAGGAGGTGCTCTGCTTGACATGTATGCACAGTCTATTCCAGAGTATGGGGAGTCTTTGGGTCGGGAACCTATCCCTCCAGCATGTTTTGTTCATTGTGATGACAAGGTTTAGATCTCTGCATCGTGTGGCTCTGAGGGATTGGGATTTCTTTAAGTGGAGCATGTCCAACAGCTCAGGGTTTGACATGGCCTTGTGTGTTAAGCAGAGATTGCCTCTGAGTAGACGATATGCCACAGAGTATAGCTGGAGTTGTTTTAGACTGTCAGCATAAGGCATCTGCTTTAGGCCTGTGATTCTTTTAGTGAGGTATTTCTGCAACCTTTCCAGCTGTTGCAGATGTCTTGTGAGGTACGTACCAAATGGGGCATTGTACTCTATAATGGGTCTAATGAGGGATGAGTACAGTGAGACTATGACCTCCTTTTTTCTGGACGAAAAGCCCTTAGTGATGAGGTGTGTCACATAGAAGGATTTCCTGACTGTTGTGGCTATTTGGTTATCGAAGATGAGACCACTGCCCACCTGTGTCCCTGTCTCTCATCACATGATGTAAGTGATGGTTTAAACTGCCCACCTGTGTCCCTAAGTCTCTCATCACATGATGTAAGTGATGGTTTAATAAAGATGTTTCTTGTTTAAAAAAGATAGGAATTGAATAAATTATGTAATGTTGCTTAGGTTATATGATATATAGCAATATTTTTATTTTATTTATTTATTTTTAAATTTTATTTTACATTTGTTTACCGGGATAGTCTGACTGGACACAGGTCCATTCACAGTGGAGGCCTGGGGAGAAAAGCTCCACAGTAGGTAAATATAGTCAAGCACATGATACTAATCAAGCATATGTACAACAGTAAAAGAATATTAACACAGAAACAAATAACATGGTTAAACATAGAGAAATGTAAAATTTCAAATCAGCAGTATAGATTCCTGAAACTGTAGCAAATTAACAGTAGGTATAATAGGAATAAGCAGAAGTTTGGAGTGGATGAAAAGAGGGTTATGTAATACATGGACATAGCCAGGAGTTCATCAGGTGTGCTTTGTGAGTTTTTGAACTGTGTAGTGGAAGAGGCAGAAGTCAGAGTAGGGGGGAGGTTATTCCAGTTTCTAGCTATGTTTTGAGATGATAATGCCTTCCCTGCAGAGTTGTTTGCCCTAGAGATACAGACAAGTGATTTGACAAAAGAGCGGAGAGGATGGTTTGATATGCAGTGAGTCAGACAGTGGCTTAGTGCTGGGGTTCTATCAGGATATTTCACAATATTGTGGTCAATGATTAGTTGGTGATAACTGAGTAGTTGGGGATGTTCCCTTAGAGCCTGACAGTGATGGGTTCTGAAGGTGGAGTTGTTGGCAAACTTGGCAAATTTATTACAACATGACTCAAGTCTGTCAAGATCCAGTTTTCTGATCTGGTAAGGATTGGTGCGGCATACATTAGAGTGGACATTAGAGGAGTTTGGGCTAGAGTAATCCGTGCCTGATCAGAGAGGAATTTCTTGTGTCTATATAGTGTTCCCATTGTTTTATGACCTTTTTGATAGTATGTGAAATATGGACATCAAAGAGTAGGCTTTTGTCAATTTCTACACCAATGAGTTTGGTGTGGCCAGAGGGAGAGATGCTAGTACCATTTTTGGAAGTGATTGAAAAGGGTAGAGGGGTGGATATAGTTTTGTTGGGGGTGAATAATAGCAGTTTAGTCTTGTTGAGGTTTAGGATAAATTGAATCTGAGTAATCCAGGTTTCCACAGATGTAAAAGATTCCTGAGTGAGTTGTTGTAAAGTGGTGAGTGATGGGTGCATAGCAGATAAGAGTAGAGTCATCTGCATACTGTATAACTGTAGCATAATGGGTGGAGATAGTTAGTGAATATGGAGAAAAGAAGTGGGCCTAATATTGAGCCTTGTGGTATGCCTATAGTAGTTGGAAGCAAGAGAGATAATATGCCTTGCCATTGGACAGATTGCTGTGTATCTAGCTTCTAAACCAGGCAATAGTTGAAGGGGCAAAGGATAAGGAGGTCATGGAGTTTAGTAGTAAGGTATGTGACACCATGTCAAATGCCTTGGATAGGTCTGAGAATATTGCAGATACAAAGTTGTGTTTCTGTGTTGGTTAATCAGATTAGTAAAAGAGTGAAGAGCTGTTGTTGTACTGTGGTGTTGCTGGAAGCCATGTTTGTGTGGAGGAGAGGAGATTGTGTGAGGTCAGGAATTTCAGAACATTTCTTGAGTACTTTGGATAAGGGGGATAGGATGGCTATGGGACAGTAGTTAGAAACGTCATAAGAGTTCCCACCTTTGTGAAGAGGAATAATATATTTTCCATAGTTGAGGGATATAGGCTTCTTGCATGGAGCGGTAGATACGGATGGAAACTGGGTAACATAAGGATACAGCAGCTATTTTTAGGAAGTTGGCAGGTAAATTGTCAGTAGCAAGGGTGGTGGGTTTAAGTTTTTGGAGGAGTTTTTTAATTGTAGAGGTAGGGAAAGGAGGAGATATTATTAGGGTTTTTGACTGGGATGTATGTATGGTTATTTTTGGATAGTTGGGAGGATAAGGATAGGATAGATTCTGTGAAGCGGTGGTTAAATTGGGAGTGGTAGTTTTGCCTGGTTTTAGTAGGGAGTTGATGGCATGCCAGAACTTTTGAGAGTCTTTTGAATGTTTGTTTTAGACACTAAGGAAATAATTCTGTTTATTGAGTTTAGTTTGTCTCTTGGCTTGATTTCTTAGCTGCTGGTAATTTTGTGTGGTTAAGCTAGTGTTATCCTCTTCCAGATTTTCCAAGCCTTATCTCTAGCTCTTAGTAGGGTTCTTGTGTCCCTACTTAGCCATGGTGCATAGTTTGCCTTAACTCTAATTTTCTGGGTGGGTGCGACTATATTAAAGACATTAGTAAGAGTACTGTTAAAGTAGTCAACGCCTTGGTCTAAACCTAGAGTAAATAGTGGTTCCCATTTACATTGCCTTCTTAAGATCCTGTATATTTGGTTTGTGGTCATCTCTGACCTGTCTAAAAACTATGGGGTTGGGAAGGTTGGTGCGTTGATGTAGGAGGAAGGTGGGGAGATGGTCACTTAGGGCATCTGGTAGGCATCCTGTCTGGTAGTTTTGCTTGGGGTAATACTTGAGGAATAGAAGTCCTAAGATGAATTGCATTTTTTTGTGGGAGTGGTAGTTGGATATTAGTGGTTTTGTGGTTTAAGTATGAAGGCAAGTGTGAGGGCATGGCCAGCAGTTACTATGTATGTGCTAAGGGAAAGAGTTAAGATAGTGGGTGTAGTTAGAGAAAAATATATGATGTAGTTGCTTGGAGCAGGGTGTGGTTAGGTGACTAGGGGTTAGAAATAGAAGACGAAAGGAGCTGGGCTTTAACAGACAGCGAGATTGCAGATCCAATCTGTTTGACTGGTCAAGGCAGGAGAGTAAAATGCAAGATAATTTTGTTTGAGTATGTTACAGGTTTCCTTGTAATATTTCTCACTTAATTGTTTTGGGCTTTTAATTTGGTTAGACTGTAGGAATAACTGGGGAAGCCTAGTGGGATGTTGCCAGTGCTGCGGACCCCCCGAGCGGAACACTACACTATTGAAGAGTTAAACTGCTGGCGTTTTCTGTTCAATCACGAGCAGCAGCAGTCCCTAATGTTGCAAGTCTTTCATATGGGATGGGCTGGGTAGGGTGAAACAGTTTGAAAGTTCCTAGGAAGAGAAGGAAAATATTGATGGAGATTAGGACAGTGCAACAAGCGTTTTAGCTTATTTCTGAGTTACTTGATGCAGTGCAAACTGTTAGACACAATCTTCAATCAATTGAACAACATATACCTTCTGGTTTAAATATTATGCAACAGCAAACAAGAAGTTAAGCTAACAGATAGCAGGTGAGAAAAAAATTGCTACTTAATAGTACAAATCTTATTAGCTGCGAATGAGGTAAACAATGTAGATACTTCCTTAATATTTCAATGCCAGACCACAGACATACTTAATAGCACAAATATTATTCAGTGGTAGTGAGGGAAAACAGTTTAGACACTTCTTTAATATTACCATGCCAGACCACAGCATTTAATGTTTCAGAAATGTCTCATGCTTTCTTCCAAGCACATTTATATTTAGGCCACACTTTTCTGTGCACACCTACAGAATCAGACCTCAGCATTTTAACATGGCTGGTATGTCACCTGCTTCCTTTCTAGCAACACTAATAATTAGGCCACATTTCTCTGTGCACACTTGTGAGTGGGTCTTTGACTCTGAAGCATTCATTTATTATACAGTGCAATCTACAACCTGTACAGATGATTCTAAGATAACAGAAACAGGAATATTCCTTGTTTGTAATGTACAATATTCCTATATTCTACTGTCCTATCCACTAAGCTACCCAGGCAACAGTTAAAAACACTTTACAAAATCGCTAATGCTTCTACCACATATGCATACATTTAACAGCTTCCTAGATAAATAATCTGAGCTGGTGAGATTTTAATGCTAATTACAAAAATACAACACCTCAAAGCCTTCAAGTGATATTGTGTAATATTATACAGTTAAAAAGAAACAGTATTTCCTTGCTGCTGCTGACGGGTTCCGCAAGCACTAGCATTTGAGTGAGAGAAATGGCGCGAGTTTCAGGAATTATGATACTTCGCTTCCATGGCCCTGGTATCTAAGGGTAACAGCAGTTTGATTGGTGAGAGTAGCGTGATAGTTGTTACGTAGCTATTTACCAGACAGCGAGATTGCAGAGCCAATATGTTTGACTGGTCAAGGCAGGAGAGTAAAATGCAAGATAATTTTGTTTGTCTCATTTTACTGTTTTTAACAAAAACAGAGTTAAACTGCTGGTGTTTTGCGTTAAATCACAAGCAGCAGCAGTTCCCAATGTTGCAAGCCTTTCATATGGGATGGACTGGGTAGGGTGAAACAGTTTGAAAGTTCCTTGTCTCTTTTTACTGCTTTTAACAAAAACTTAGTTAAACTGCTGGGGTTTTCTGTTAAATCACAAGCAGCAGCAGTCCCCAATGTTGCAAGCCTTTCATATAAGACGGGCTGGGTAGGGTGAAACAGTTCGAAAGTTCCGCTGCCGACGGGTTCTGCGAGCACTAGCATTTGAGTGAAGTATATGTGAAGTATAATGCTTGTTATGTTAATATAGTTTGATTACTTTTATATGAATGTAAACTTGGCTATAACTTCTTTTTTTTTTTTCTTTCGGCTGTTCCCATTAGGGGTCGCCACAGCAGATCATCTGTTTCCATTTCTTCCTGTCCTCTGCATCTTGCTCTGTCACACTAACCACCTGCATGTCCTCTCACACCACATCCATAAACCTTATCTTAGGCCTTCCTCTTTTCCTCTTACCTGGCAGCTTCATCCTTAGCATCCTTTTCCCAATATACCCAGCATCCCTCCTCAGCACATGTCCAGACCAACGCAATCTTGCCTCTCTGGCTTTGTCTGCAAACTGTCCAACCTGGGCTGACCCTCTAATATACTTATTCCTAATCCTGTCTACCCTCGTCACACCCAGTGCAAATCTTAACATTTTTTAACTCTGCCCCATCCAGCTCTGACTCATGCCTTTTTGTCAGTGCCACTGTCTCCAACCCATATAACATAGCTGGTCTCACTACCCTCTTGTAGACATTCCCTTTTACTCTTTCTGAAACTCGTCTGTGAAAACACTCGTGACACTCTTCTCCACCCACTCCACCCTGCCTGTACTCACTTCTTCACCTCTCTTCCACACTTGCCATTAGTCTGAACTGTTGATCCCAAGTATTTAAACTCGTCCACCTTCACCAACTCTATTCCCTGCATCCTCACCATTCCTCTATCCTCCCTCTCATTCACACACATATATTCTGTCTTAGTCCTGATGACCTTCATTCCTCTCCTCTCTAGAGCATATGTCCACCTCTCCAGAGTCTCCTCAACCTGTTCCCTACTCTCACTACATATCACAGTGTCATCTGCAAGCGTCATAGTCCACGGGGACTCCTGTCTGATCTCGTCTGTCAACCTGTCCATCACCACTGCAAATAAGAAAGGGTTCAGAGCTGATCCTTGATGTCACTCCCACTGCAGATCTCACCACTGTCACACTACCCTTATACATATCCTGTACCACTCTTACTTCTCTGACACTCCCGACGTCCTCATACAATACCACAACTCCTCTCTAGGCACCCTGTTATATGCTTTCTCTCAGTCCACGAAGACACAATGCAACTCATTCTGACCTTCTCTGTACTTCTCCATCAACACTCTAAGAGGAAACATTGCATCTGTAGTGCTCTTTCCTGGCATGAAACCATACTTCTGATCACTAATCATCACCTCCCTTCTTAACCTAAATTCTACTACTTTTTCCCACAATTTCATGTTGTGACTGGATCAGTTTTATCCCTCTGTAGTTACTACAGCTCTGCACATCACCCTTATTCTTAAAAATCTGTACCAAAACACTTTTCCTCCACTCCTCAGGCATCCTCTCACTTTCCAAGATTTCATTAAATAATCTGGTTAAAAATTCCACTGCCATTTCTCCTAAACACCTCCAAGCTTCCACAGGTATGTCATCTGGACTAACAGCCTTTCCATTCTTCATCCTCTTCATAACTATCCTTACTTCCTCCTTGCTAATCCATTGCATTTCCTGATTCACTATCACCACATCATCCAACCTTCTCTCTCTCTCTCTATCTCTCTCTCATTCTCTTCATTCATCAACCCCTCAAAGTACTCTTTCCATCTGTTCAACACACTCTCTCCTTGCTTGTGAGTACGTTTTCCTCATTATCCGTTATCACCCTTACCTGCTGCACATCTTTACTAGCTTGGTTCCTCTGTCTAGCCAATTGGTACAGGTACTTTTCTCCCTCCTTAGTGTCCATCCTTTCATACAACTCTCCATATGCCTTATCCTTAGCCTTTGCACCTGTTTTTCTTTGCCATGCACCTCATCTCCTTATACTCCTGTTTACTTTCTTCATCTCTCTGATAATCCTACTTCTTCTTTGCCAACCTCTTTCTCTGTATACTCTCCTGTACTTCCTCATTAGACCACCAGGTCTCCTTCTCCTCCTTCCTCTGTCCAGATGTCACACCAAGCACCTTTCTAGCAGTCTCCCTTACTAGCTCTGCTATAGTTACCCAGCTGTTCGGTAACTCTTCACTGCCAACCAGTGCCCATCTTAACTCTTCTCTGAACTTCACCTCACAATCACCCTTTTTCAGTTTCCACCATTTGATCCTTGGTGCCACCCTCACATTCCTCCTCCTCCTCCTCTTCTTGATCACAGTCATTCTACAGACCACCATTCTATGCTGCCTAACTACACTTTCCCCCGTCACCACTTTACAGTCTCCAATCTCCTTCAAACTGGCCCTCCTGCATAGGATATAATCCACCTGTGTGCATCTCCCTCCACTCATGTATGTCAACCTATGCTCTTCCCTCTTGTTAAAATACGTATTCAACACAGCCATGTCCATCCTTTTTGCAAAATCCACTACCATCTGACCTTCTGCATTCCTTTCCTTAACACCATACCTACCCATCATTTCCTCATCCCGTCTGTTCCCTTCACCAACATGCCCATTGAAATCTGCTCCAATCACCACTCTCTCACCCTTGGGTACAGTCATCACCACTTCATCCAACTCACTCCAAAATTTTTCTTTCTCATCCATAGCATACCCAACTTGCAGAGCATATGCACTAACAATATTCATCATTACACCATCAATTTTCAGCTTCATAAACATCACTCTATCCAACACTCTTTTCACCTCAAAAACACTCTTAGCATACTGTTCCTTCAGGATAACCCCTACCCCATTTCTCCTCCTAGCCACACCATGATAGAACTATTTGAACCCACCTCCAATACACCTGGCCTTACTTCCCTTCCACCTGTTCTCTTGCACCCACAATATATCAACCTTCCTTCTGTCCATCATATCAGCTAGCTCTCTCCCTATACCAGTCATACTGCCAACATTCAAAGTTCCTGCCCTCACTACCACACTCCTAACCTTTCTCCTATCTTCCTGCATTCAGGCATGCCTTTCCCCTATTTTCCTCCTTCAATGATAATTGAGTAAAGGTGTTTGAAAAAAATACAGGATAAACTATATCCCTAAATGTGAACAAACTCCTTTTCATTTAGTATACCTCCTTACTCCCCCTTCTTCATATGTTCATAGGTGTTTACTAGGCTAATGGCCCTGGGACCTTTACAGCCTAGCTATAGGATTACCCTGGCATTGTGCCACTCGCCCCTAGTTCCCAATGCCTCTGTTGAGTAGAGCCACTGGAGCTATCCCACTTGCTTCCTTACTTCTATCAAAGTCTACTCCTTGACTTTCTCTCTAAGTACACCATGAGCCTGTTTTTCCCCTCGCTTCATATTGCAATTAATGTTTGTATTAAACTAATTTACCTTTAATTTCTCACAAACTGTTTACAATTTCTTTAAATATTAAATGATTTTAATATACCTTGTTCATAGGTAGGTACTAGGCTGATGGCCCTAGGTCCTATATAAGCCTAGCCAAAAAGGTACCCTGGCTTTTGTCACCCAAGAAAATTATTTTCCTGTGCCCCTGTCAAGCAGAGCCACAGAGGTGATCCCCGGAGTGAATTTCCTATTTCCCATCCAGTCATCAAGATTTTTCTTGAAGAGTGCTAATGAGGAGCTTTGTTTGATATAGGTAGGTAGTTTGTTCCAGAGTATGAGAAGTCTCTGGGACAGGAATTTATCCCTCCAGCATGTTCTGCTTATTGTGGTGACAAGGTTAAGGTCCTTAGAGCATGTAACTCAGAGGGATTGGGATTTCTTTAAGTGGAGCATGTCCAACGGCTCTGGGTATGACCCATCTTTGTGCGTTAGGCAGAGATCACCTCTGAGTAGGCTATATGTGACGGAGTAAAGCTGGAGTTTTTTGAGACAGTCTGCATAGGGCATCTGTGTGGCCGGTAATCCTCTTTGTGAGTTATTTCTGTGGCCCTTCCAGTTGTTGTAAATGTCTTGTGAGGTACATACCAAAAGAGGTGTTGTACTCTATAATGGGTCTAATGAGTGACAAGTAGAGGGGAACAGTGACCTGTTTTTTCCTGGATGCGAAACCTTTTGTGATGGTGTGCCACGGAGAAGTATTTCCTGACTACTGTGGCGATGTGATTATCAAAGGAGAGACTACTGTCCACCTGTGAACCAAGGTCTCTTATCACACTTTCGGTGTTACGTAGACTACCACCTATGTGGTTGCTCATGGGTACAGAGTTTTTACCAAAGGGGATGACCGTGCACTTTTTAGCATTGAGCTTGAGGCCATGGCTTTGGTACCAGGCATCTGTCTCAGTGAGGCCCTTTTGTAAGATGTCCACATCATTAGGAGTTTCGATTATGGCTCCTAGTTTGCAGTCATCTGCAAACTTCATTAGCCAAAGACCTTCTGTGTTAGCCTGTTCTTCAGAAAAGTAGATACCAAATGGGAGAGGACCCAGGACTGAACCCTGTGGTACTCCCAATTGTTACTGGTCTAAAGTCTGATTTGGAGTCTGCTACTTTCAGAGTGTGTGTTCTGCCAGTGAGCCAGTTGGCAACCCATCTTGTGACATGGGGATTTATACCTAATTTAGTGAGTTTGTCTATAATTCCAGAGTGGGGGGTGGTGTCAAAGCCTTGGCGAGATCTAGATAGGCTGTGTGAACCACCTTACCTTCTTCTACATCTTTGGTGACTCCTTCAAAGAAGTCTATCAGGTTTAGGAGACATGCATGATCTGCTTTTTACAAACCTGAACTGAGTGGGGTCCAGAGTTTGGAGATTACCGATGTCTTTGTTTATAAGTTCCATGATGATACGTTCCATGGCCTTGCAGACCATGCTCGTTAGGCTTATGGGGCGGTATTTCCCAGGGTCTGTGGTGGCTCCCCCTTTGTGGAGTGAGATAACAGAGTGTATCGATTTCTTAATGTTTTATATTGCCTAATTGTTGTAATTATTTAAATTACAGATGTTTTTGTTTTATTTTTGAAGATTGTAAAATTATTGTTCTTAAAATGTTTTGAAATAATTTGGAGCTTTTCTTTCTGGGGTTTGTATTATGTGATCGCAGGCGCATTCGGTCGAATGCATCTTGATCGACCATAAAAGAACGAAAAGGCAAAATAGTGAAGCTGGTGAAGTTGGGGTGTGTGTGGGGGCACAGCGCCCCACGTCGGGGGATGTGGGGGACGAAGTCCCCCACTTTATGTAATGTTTTAAAGTTTTTTTTTTTTTTTTTGGAACAGCAATGTATTTCCCTTGGGGGAAAAAATCACTGTTCTGAGGTTTCGACATTGTAAGCTTTCACTTACATGGGGTCGATTTAATCATCGTTCACTTTTTTAAGCATGCGATGATGTAATATAGAGCCTTCTGTCTGAGCCTCCACTGAAAATGGGTTTCCTCCCAGTCGGACTTTCCCAGTAAGCTAATATAAATAAATAAATAAATAGAAAGAAAGAAAGCAAATGGACTGCATGTTGGCTAATATTTGTATACTTCTGAGTTTAGTAAGAAATAATGTGACACGTGCAAAGGATGCAATATCCCTGTAAGGGAGTATTGTTTCAAAAGAAATAGCTCTTCAACCAAAACATGTATCTGCTGCCTTTACAAGTTCATACCAATAATTGTGATAGTCAGGTAGCACAACTGCTATACCAGTAAATTTGCCATGGAAGATAAATGCAAAAGCATTGCAGCGTCCAAGTTATTTCTATTTCTTAGCTTCAGAAGGTAACATTTCATGAATATTCTCTTGCTTGGCACATTGTTAGCATAGTCCCTTCCTGACTGACTTTGGGACGTGTACAAAAAGAAACAAAAGTGCACTTAATTCGGTCAGTCAAACAAGTACAGTTTTCATCCATCTGTGAAATCAGGTAAATGCAAACATTTATAATTGCTCTGTTGTGTAGACATTTTCAGCACAAAAGTGTCTATAAGCTATAGTCACTGAAGTAAAAGAAGATGATTGCTTCAAAGTGATTATAGCAGTGCTGGAGAACTAGTGAGAGGCCTCTTCTGTATAATTTGTAGAGTTAATCAATGTATTTGTCTTTCTTAGAGGTTTTATTAGCTTTGACTAAGTAAGGAAAAGCTGGCTCCAAGAAAACAAAGAACAGATGCTGTATTAAAGTAAAAGGTTTATAAAAGCTTTTCTGTTAGATGCCATTATCACAAAAATCTGCATCAAATTCAAACACCTACAGGTTCTCTCAAATAGTATGAGGAATCATTGCACAATTCTGTCCTAGTTTCTGAATCTACAAACTATAATAAATCATTCCATTTCTCAAACTAGTGAGTCCAGAGTTAGAACAAATACAGTGGGTGATTTGTGAATGTATTGACCCTACCTGTATGAGCTCTCAACCTACGAGAATATTACACTATTACAAGATAGATTATTCCTTCAAACAAAACTAAGAATTAGGGAAAAATAAGACGGAGAGATAGTCCTCGGGAGGTGTGGAAAACGGACAAAATTAAACTACAAGATTACCAAACCCTGTACAGATCCACCAGAATACAAACAAATGCTCACGAGTCTAATTTTTATATAGCAGAACAGTCCAGTATTTAAAGCAAATCTTCCGTTTATTGAGAATACATACATAAGCGCTTTCACAGTTGAACTACTTCTTCAGATGTAATGCATTGGATTGGTCATGTGATTAATTATGCAGGAGACTTAGTATTTAACAAGCTCTAGCTGATTGTTGCATTACATCTGAAGAAGCAGTTCAGCTGTGGAAGCGCTTATGTATGTGTTCTCAATAAACGGAAGATTTGCTTGAAATACTGGATTGTTCGGCTTTTCCTGGGTCCACTCATTTGTTTGGAATTATTTGTCTGGTTTTAATTTGTGGACTTGGGTTCTGGCAGAGGTTGGTGGTTGTTTGTTATATAATTTTATATAGATCTACAAAATTCACAACTAAGAAATCTAAAGAAATTCTGCAACACCATAAAAGCTATCAACACAAAATTCCTAAACTGAACATTACTAATACTATAACAACTCAAGTGAGACACCAATTATTATAAACACTCAGTATCTTCTCCCTCTTCCTTCTATTAATACCTGTTTTACTACATAACGCACATAACACACTATTAACTTTTCTATACCTTTACTGAATCTAGCACAACACCCATTATTTACTTCTAACACATGGGAGATTTGGTTGAAGAGTTACATCAGAAGATTGCACATTAAGTAAAACCCTCATTTTCTTCCAATACTTATCCTCAGTATCCTCAGAACTGGATCTTCTGGTCAGAGTCCCTAACTTGTACTTTTAATGTAATATATATATATATATATATATATATATGTATATATATATATATATATATATATATATATATATATGTATATATATATATATATATATACATATATGTATATATATATATATATATATATATATATATATATATATATATATATATATAGGCTCTTCCCTATAGTTTTAAGCATAGGCTTACTAAGCCACTTCGAAAAGTATCGAGACCCAATTCAGGAACCGATTATCAGGCAATATCAGTTATGTGGTGTGCCCCTTTAGCAAAGATTCTAGAAAAACTTACATGTGCTCAACTAGAATTCATGCAGGAATATGATTCTTATATAATAAGCAGCATAGTTTTAGGCCAATATGTAGCCTTCTTCCTATTTAGAATGTATTCATTATTTCTAGCCAGACATCTCAACCGTACTGTATTCCTCAGAATTTCTCGGTTTTGAGGGTGCCACGAATTCCCGAGTCGTCCCTTCAGAATCCGATTTACAATTTGTACTTACCGCTGACGTCAGCATCTGCCAGCCGGTGTCTGGATTATGTGGGAAATATTGCTCTACAGAGTATAGTAACATTTCGGGATATTTATTTGAGTAAACCATTCAGTTTCTGAATATTAATTGAAGTATGTCATGATGTGGTGGTCTTGGTGAGTTGGCATCATTATGCATAGACCGGAGTGAGTAATTTTTTTTACGTGTTCGAGTCTGAAATATTTGATGGATCCTCTAAGGATAAATTGGTAAGATTAACATTGCTATACTGATCTAACGGTAGTAGATGCAGCATATATTTAATATGTATAGGTGCTGGCCTCCACGCTGCTTAGTGTTGTTAACTGAGGTAACTTGACCAGCAAAGGGATTCATTTCTGTGGTTCAGTTGCATTGGATGCTGTAATATGTATGCGGGGAAGGATCATAGTACAGGAATGCCAATAACTGTGTTCGCCAGACTAAAAGATGATGGTTGCACTGTCCACTGTTGGGATTCTTTCTATAAGTACTTTTTCAGTAGTAGAATGTGACAAAGGGGCGTGGTAGTGATGACTGCTAGGTATCGGATGGTACACAAACACGACTAGATATAACACTTCAACGTGAATGTTAATTTGAGTTTGTAATCTGTTTTATGGCTTGCAAGTAAAGTATTAGAAGTATCAAATACTTTTAAAAGCATTCGAGTTAATGTTAGAGTTCAGGCATTCCAAATGTGACACTAGCAAGAGTTTTAAGGGGTGCTACTGCCCCCCCTTAATTAGAAGTCTCACATACATTTAAAAACATCTGAGTTAATGTTAGAGTTCATGCATTCCAAATGTGATGCTAGCGAGGGTTTAAGGGGTGCTACTGTCCCCCCGTTAATTGGCAAACAGTGAGAGTTATCTTCTGGCAGCTACACCTTGTACTGCATTGAAGTTCTACAGTTGTATTAACCTTCTTGTTTGTTCTGCTCAGGTTGCACATCTTGTAGGACAACTTTCTAGGGTTATTATTTAACTTCCATATTTCATATAAAAAACAGTTTTGAGTGAGCACACAGTCATATTTGGTGTGTAACTGAACTGGAACACAATCGTATTTGGTGTGTAACTGAACTGGAACACAATCGTATTTGGTGTGTAACTGAACTGGAACACAATCGTATTTGGTGTGTAACTGAACTGGAACACAATCGTATTTGGTGTGTAACTGAACTGGAACACAATCGTATTTGGTGTGTAACTGAACTGGAACACAATCGTATTTGGTGTGTAACTGAACTGGAACACAATCGTATTTGGTGTGTAACTGAACTGGAACACAGTCATATTTGGTGTGTAACTGAACTGGAACACAGTCATATTTGGTGTGTAACTGAACTGGAACACAGTCATATTTGGTATGTAACTGAACTGGGACACCAGTATCAGAGTCATGTTCTTTTCTCTCTGTGATAACATTGGACATACTTCTTTGTCACTGATGTGCTCATGCCACTAGTTGCATATCTGGTTCTTAAGCAGGTATGGTAAAATCCAGTCCCATCATGAGGAATTAGATAATACACTTGAGGGAGATTGAGAGTTAAACAAGTGCCAGTAAATGTAAAAAAAAAATAGTGCATACAAACTTCAGTGCAAGGAGTTCTTAAATGAGCATCAGTGCATAGCAGCAACAACAGCCAACCCAATCAGATCACATAGCCACTTCTGTTTGAAATGGGCAGAGTTAGAAATGTGCACTGAAAATACAGGCTGTTGCATGTGCACTCTTGTTGCTAAAGCTGATTGCTCCAGTTTTGTGTTAGCTACGTGATGAAGAATATGCAAAACGCAATGTACATTTTTCTGCATGTATGTCGAACCCCCCCCCCTCCTCCCTTACTCCTAGACTGTGTTGTTTGCATAGTCTAGTGTCTTCAGTGCATATTTATTTTTATTGACTTCAACTTGTACAAGAGCAGACATTGGCAATAGAAATCAGAAAGTCTGAGTTTATGTTGAAGTGGATACAATACTCATTAAAATGGAGCTGCTCTCAGATTTACAGTCAGATAATTGTTTACCTTGCACAGATGCTGTGATCCTGATTCCTGACATGATGTAATGACTGTCCACATGACAAAAAAAGGGGACTGTACTGGAAGTTGTTACATAATGTAGTCATCCCCAAGGTGGCGTCATTATGTCAAATCCACAGGAGGGTAATGTAGACTGTTAAAAGAAAATAAAGACCTAAAGTTTTTATCCCTAACACTGGTGCTTTTATTTGCAGGCATGTGAGTAGGGTTCAGGAGCAGTGTTGGGTAACACTAGTTAGGGGCAGAGTGCAAAGTATTGTTGAACCCATCCACTTTTGGATGACGAGGAGAATGTTTATGCCCTTTATGTTCTTCAGCCATGAATTGAAGTCTAAATCAAAATAAGTACGAGTAAAGTAACAAGAGTCATGACACTTTTATTAAATATGTCACTAGTTGCTAGTACTCACTCAGGAAGTTCACAAAAGATTTGGGTTATATATGTTGAGAGTGTTCACATAGACATTTTACAGAAAATAAATTATTTCTGTGGTAAGTGTTTTTATTGCAGCTTGAGTACAAACTTCCCTGTAATAACATATGCATAAAAAAGAATCTAACTTTCCTACAAACTACATTAAGTGACGAGGATGGACAGGATTAGGAATAAGTATATTAGAGAGTCAGCCCAGGTTGGAAGGTTTGGAGACAAAGCCAGAGAGGCAAGATTACGTTGGTTTGGACATGTGCTGAGGAGGAATGCAGAGTATATTGGGAAAAAGATGCTAAGAATGAAGCTGCCAGGTAAGAGGAAAAGAGGAAGGCCTAAGATGAGGTTTATGGATGTGGTGAGAGAGGACATGCAGGTGGTTGGTGTGATAGAGCAAGATGCAGAGGACAGGAAGAAATGGAAACAGTTGATCTGCTGTGGCGACCCCTAATGGGAGCAGCTGAAAGAAGAAGATCATGTTCATTACCTTCTCACCAGTAGGAGAACACAACTTTGCCACTCTTGCTAAAGCAAAGTGGTTGCATCCCTTCTATACAAATTCATCAGTGTAAACTCTTTCTTTCCAAGAAACGCCCTGCAGGACTTTAGATCCCTAACTCCTTCAATCCCCATCCTTCAAGCTCCCAACATAAAAGCTCACTTTTTCTCAATACTGATCCTTTAGGATCACATAACAGTCCTTGCTTACAAAGATAATGTTTATTGTGTCTTTCACTTTCTGTTGTACCCAGTGCAAATGGTTCCAAAATGGTGGCGTTAGAGGCATACTATAACATTTATCCATAAGATGCTAAATTACACATTCTGTAATACAGTAAATTTACTCGGACACACACATTCACAGTCATTCTCTACTCTCCCTTTACCCTTCAAATCAACCCCCACACACACAACACATTATCCATCTAGTCATTTGTACTCCTACTTTTCATTTCTAGGATCATCTTCCTTTGCTCATATCTATAACTTTCACTGTTGTAAATAGTACAATGTCTCTGTTATTTGGTACTGCTGTGAACAATCAACAACAGTAATTGCATTAGATACCTTTCTATATGATTTTCTAACTTCATCCATTGTCATGCAATGTACATATTTACCTAACCAAGTTACCTAGTGGTTGGTATTTTTACAGCTTCACAATATTTATTTGTAAAGAATTACTTTGTTTCTGTCTTGATCTTTTCTAATCTAATTCTGGACTGAGCCTGAAAAATGCCTACTTGAAACAATGTTCCACTGTGATTAGCATATAAATTAATTAATGCATATTGTTTAATGAAATCTTGGAAAGTCAGAGGATGCTTGAGGAGTGGAGAAAGTGTTTTGGTACATATTTTTAAGAATAAGGATGATGAGCAGAGCTGTAGTAACTACAGAGGGATAAAACTGATCAGTCACCGCTTGAAGTTATGGGAAAGAGTAGTGGAAGTTAGGTTAAGAAGGGAGGTGATGATTAGTGATCAGCAGTATGGTTTCATGCCGGGAAGGAGCACTACAGATGTGATCTTTGCTCTGAGACTGTTGATGGATAAATATAGAGAAGGTCAGAAGGAGTTGCATTGTGTCTTTGTGGACTTTGGCGAAAGCATATGACAGGGTGCCTAGAGAGGAGTTGTGGTATTGTATGAGGAAGTCAGGAGTGGCAGAGAAGTATGTAAGAGTGGTACAGGATATGTACGAGGGTAGTGTGACAGTGGTGAAGTCTGCAGTGGGAGTGACAGATCCGTTTAAGGTGGAGGTGGGATTACATCAAGGATCAGCTCTGAGCCCTTTCTTATTTTCAATGGTAATGGACAGGTTGACAGACGAGATCAGACAGGAGGCCCCATGGACTATGATGTGTGCAGATGACATTGTAATCTGTAGTGAGAGTAGGGACCGGGTTGAGGAGACCCTGAAGAGGTGGAGATATGCTCTAGAGAGGAGAGGAGTGAAGGACAGCAGGACTAAGACAGAATATGTGTGTGTGAATGAGAGGGAGGATAGATGAATGGTGAGGATGCAGGGAGTAGAGTTGGTGAAGGTGGATGAGTTTAAGTACTTGGGATCAGCAGTTCAGAGTAATGGTGAGTGTGGAAGAGAGGTGAAGAAGAGAGTACAGGCAGGGTGGAATGGGTGGAGAAGAGTGTCAGGAGTGATTTGTGACAGACACCAGTAAGAGTGAAAGGGAAGGTCTACAAGAGGCTAGTGAGACCAGCTATGTCGTATAGGTTGGAGATGGTGGTATTGACAAAAAAGCAGGAGTCAGAGCTGGAAGTGGCAGAGTTAAAGATGTTATTTGCACTGGGTGTGACAAGGATGGACAGGATTAGGAATTGGTATATTAGAGGGTCAGCTCAGGTTAGACGATTTGGAGACAGTCAGAGAGGCAAGATTGCATTGGTTTGGACATGTGCTGAAGAGGGATGCAGAGTATTTTGGGAAAAAGATGTTAAGGATGGAGCTGCCAGGTAAGAGGAAAAGAGGAAGGCCTAAGATAAGGTTTATGGATGTGGTGAGAGAGGACATGCAGGTGGTTGGTGTGACAGAGCATGATGCAGAGGACAGGAAGAAATGGAAACAGATGATCTACTGTAGCGACCCTTAACTGGAACAGCCGAAAGAGAACAAGAAGATATTTTCTGAAGAATAAGAAACTTCTGTACTACAGTGATATTAAAACCCATTTTTCATCATCATCATTATACTAGAGGTAATTAGTAAAAACAGAGCCCAAAGAACAATTATTGTAAAAACGTAAGCAAACAGCCCCTTGAGGTCAAGAGGCAATAAATCCAGGCTGAGAATGTACCAAAAATATAAATAAAGTCCACAGGTGATAGAATTCAGGTACCAGTTTAATAGAAGACACAAGCGCTTTCACATAGCTTCATCAGGTGTAACCCTTCCATTTAAAAACACACCTTTATACATGCATTAGTTGATCACATGACTAGAAAATTTTAAAAAGACAAAACTGATGTTATATATTATATTATAGAAACATTCATAAAATACAAGTATAACAATATATATAAATAAGTATGTACATGTAGAAATTGCTATTAAGAACTTAACTTAAAAAGCTTAATGCCTAAAAAGTACATTTTCTATTTAGTGGTCTATTGCGTAGTATAGGCTTAATAGGAACACATTCATTGAGACCATGTCCTAATTGGATCTCAGCCTGACTATCCATTTAGCTTCTGTCTCCTCAGTTTTAATTCTCACATCACCTCCTCTATTGTTCTCATAAATCACAGATAGAACTCTAAAAGTAAATTTGTGATCTTCTCCCATGGTGTTAATATGTTTAGCCAAGGCATTGATTCTGGACTTCTTTCTAATATGATATAATTGTTCTCTCATTCTCTCTCTGAGAGTTCTATCAGTCTTGCCTACATAGAAGCTGTGGCATTGTTGGCACTCAGCTAAATAGACAACATATTAACATGTTCATTATTAATAGCCCCGTAAGGAGAGAGAACAACTATAAACAGTTAAGAATACATCTTTATTATACTAATGATAGAAAAGTTAGCAATGGAAATTATTAATAAACATTGGCGCATTTTAACAAGCAATGAAGATATTAAACAAATAGTAGGTGAAGAACCTAGTTTTCAGTACAAGAATAAACCCAATTTGAAAAGCCTTCTGTGTTATCCAGTGAAGAAATCTGACTCTCAGAATTATACTTTTACATGCCCCTGTGGAAAATGTGGGTACTGCGAGTACATTGCTACTGGCAGCTCTTTTGTCCACCCCAATACTGGACAAATTTTCCACTTCCAAGTTTCAGCTACTTGTAATACCGAGCATATAGTGTACTTGGCACTTTGTCAGGAATGTGAAGCATTTTACGTTGGAAAAACCAACAGGATGCTCCGTACTAGGATAAGAGAGCATCTTTATGCTATAAGGATAGGGCATACTACTAATGCCCTAGTGAAACATGTGAATATTGAGGGGTCCAAACATACTTTTAAATTTATGGCAATGGATAACATTATTCCATTAACTAGAGAAGGAAATATTTGTAATACCACTGAGCGAAGGGAAATTAATTGGATAATGAGACTACAGGCAGACAAGGGTAAGGGCCTCAATGAAAGGGCCTTTATAAAACCTATCCTTAGAGCTGGACGCCTGAAAGTTACATGAGTTCATTTTTATTTGGTAATTTGAGTCCATATAATTGGACCCTACATAAATGGACGACAGGCTTTCTTTAGTGATAAAGTTACCATTTCTTATGCATAGCTTTTTGTTGTCTGCGAATTGTATTTTTGATACATCTTTGGTAATTTAACGTGGTGAGTTATATCACCCCCAATTTATGGAATTTAATGTGTAGATATTTTAGATAGCACAATTTTATAGTCCCATATTCCATTATAGAGCCGGTGTAATAGTCATATTTCACCATATGGCTAACATTATAGTTATTATACCTCGATAATTATAGATAGAGATGTCCTTTTTTATGTATGCTCTTTAGATGTATTTTGTTTCCCTATCTATGTGTAATTGGAAATGTTAATATGGTTGATGTTATCTAAGTACACCTACTGTATTTTCTTCATCCAATTTTGATGTCTTGTTTGTAGGTGTGCTTCATGCTATTTATTAGGCCGATGTATGTCTCATCCCTGTGTTCATAATATACTTCTGATTAGGTTTTTTCAGTTGCTAGATTTTGCTTACAAGTATTTTTACGTAAGAGTCATATTATCCGCTTATGAACTATAGTTTGTACTAACTTGATTTTAGATAAAGACACCTATGTAATAATAGTTCCATATATCATGTTAGATGTATAGTAGGCAGCTACTACCTGATTCCAACAAATAGGATGTTGATGTTAATATGGATGTTATTGTATAGGCTGTATACATATTTTGGATGTTGCAGCAATAGTAATTTTTATAAATGAATAGTAGGATTAGTATTCCTTTTTAATAACAGGTGCTCTGTACAAATTTTGCAATAGGTGGCTGATATATGCCTAGATGCTACCTTGCATTTTATACACATATATTTTTGTATAACGTACTTACAATTTTTGTAAATAGAATAGCAGTATTAGCAACAGATTAATTCCTAGCGTATTGTACCTATAAGCTACTAATGTTTTCATAGCATCTCCAGCACTTGTTAATGTTGTCAGGTGTTCCATCGAGAATGTTGATTTATTTCTGTTGACTGTCTTGCCCTTAACAGAACACTGCGGTTGTAATCGTAAAGTTTGATATAGTAATTAGTAAGTTATGCATTATTATTCTGTTGTAGCCTGACACTTATGGCACTTTAGTGCACATGTTTTTCCACTGCATAAAGCTGTTTTTGCGAATGTTGAATCGCAACTTTTGTAGATGTTGCCAATGGCGATGGATCAACTGTACATTTGTAATGCTTTTGATATAGTCCTTTGGCATCTTAGTGCACATACACTGTACAATGTTGTTTTTGTGAACGCTGGATTGTGATCCTTTTATGTGTAGTCAATGGCAAGGGATCAGAACTATAAATGCAATGTTCTTGATAATGTTATTAATGGGAATGTCGAATGCGATTATTTTTTTTGCTAGCGACATTGAATCCAATGCTTTTGCGCAGTAGTTGGTAGCACACTACAGCATAGTTAGTATATGTCTTTTTAAAAAATTTAATTGATTAATTAACGTTAACATGTAATGTATATATAATAGCCTAATGAACTGTTTCAAATTTTAACGGTTTGATGAAGCTACTGTGAAAGCGCTTACTGTTCGTATATGGAATAAATACAGATTTTATTGTATCTCTACTGCTTTGACGAGTTTTTCATTTGGTGAACAGTCTATGGTAGATTTATTAATACGCCTTGGCTACCTCTCAGACATTTTATTTGGAATTATTGCTACATTTTTTATTGTGAGCCGAGAGGTACTTGCACCGTTGGAACGCTCTTTTTATTGCTGTTTGGATTAATTTTATTCTGTATATCTTTCCTCTTGATACTTCCCCAATGGATAATAAAAGATGTCTATAAATGAAAATCCTCGTCTATGGCTGTATTTACTCACATCACGTTTAATCGTGCTTGGAAAATATTTTGGCTGTAAAGTGAATCTAGCCCTTTCCTCTTCTATCATACAGAAATTAGACACTTTAAAATCCCCAGAAATAGTTAATTTTATTTTTATAAAAGAAAATTGTATTTTAGTTTTGCAGTTTGCACTTGGCACAAATTCAAAGTTTGATACAAGTTCATATATTAATTTAAATAAAACACTATTCTGTTTATTTTGTGTGTAACATTTTGTCTGTTCTTCAATTTGCGTTTAAAAGTTGGTATCCCACAATTCTACCAGAGTGGGCGGGGTTACATAATTGTGTATGCAAAATTTATGTTAATCAGCATACGGATTTCTACCTGTTTTTCATGTGCTTTTGTCCAGATTTTTTATGATTTCAGGTTCAGAGGTATGTTTCTAGCCCAGCTATACAAGCTTCTTTTAAAAGCATCACATTTCATAGATGATCTTATGATACTTGATAACATATTGCATACTCTTAGTATTGAATGAATAATGTATTTTTATTTCTCAACTATTTTATTAGCTTTGACTGTATTAAAGAAGAACTTGATTCCAGGAAATCAAAGAGTAGATGCTTTATTAAAATGTTCGCATATAAGCTTTTCTATTAGATGTCATTATCCCAGATATGTTCGGTTTGTGGTGTAACAACTGTAATTTAAATAGTTATGTTTAGGTGGGCTGTGGTTGTTATGACATGATGAGTGTGGTTGGAGGGATACCATCAGTTATAGAAATGGTTACATTTTAATGGTCCCTGGTTGTTATGCTATAGAAATGGTTATATTTTTATGGTGCCTGGTTGTTATGCTGTGATGGGTATAGTTGATAGGTTTCCAAAAGTTATAGAAATGGTTATGTTTAGGTGGTTTCTTGTTATGTCATGATGAGTGTGGTTGGTGATGTACCATCAGCTACAGAAATGGTTACATCATATGGTCTCAGTAGTATGAGTGTGGTCGTTTGACAGTTATAGAAATTGTTACATTTCAATGGTCTCTGGTTGTTATTATGTGATGAGTGCTGTTGGAGATGTACAAACAGTGATGGAAATGGTTACATTTAGATGGTCTGTGGTTATTATGATGTGATGTGTGTAGTTGGCGATGTACAAACAGTGATGGAAGTGTTTACATTTAGATGGTCTGTGGTTATTATGAACATGATGGGTGTGGTTGGTTATGTGCAAACAGTTATAAAAAATGCTTACGTTTATATGGTCTCTGGTTGTTATGACATAATGGGTGTGGTTGGTGATGTACCTTCAGCTACAGAAATGGTTACATTTCAATGGTCTCAGGTTGTTATGATGTGATGGGTGTGGTTGGTGATGTACAAAAAGTTATACAAATAGTTACGTTTATATGGTCATGCTTGTTATGACATAATGGGTGTGGTTGGTGATGTACTAACAGATACAAACCAGCATCAGTGGCATCTCAGTTTGTTGGTTAGTAGTACCACCTCCAACCTCCACTGTTCTATTGTACATATGAAGGACTAAAATATGGCTTACCTTCTTGTTCAGTTTATTTATTCCCTGTTTCAGCAGTAGGTCTTGTTGACTGTGCAGCATAAGCAATTCATGTGTTCATACTTGTGAACGTGTGTGTGTGTGTGTGTGTGTGTGTGTGTGTGTGTAATGGTGTACTAGTGAGTATTCCTTGGGAGTTGGCATTACTGAGCACGACAATTTTGCCACGATGGGCTCAGTATTATAAACTACTTCTGTCTTCATTTCTTCTTGAGAAAGCAAGTCTATTTTTTTGGTTACTGCATAGTCTTTAATGTGTCATTGCTTGTTTGCTCTGGAATTTGCTATACTGCTTGCCAAACAGACGTTGACAAATATATCAGTGTAAGTGACCATCTGGCCATATTACCATGGTTGAATGCAACATAAGTTAAACTGCATGGTACAACTTTGTATACTTTAGCACATATATAATCAATGATGGCAAACTAGTTTCCATTGATTCAGTCTTGAATTGGGACTAGCACCCCTCTTAACCACCCATCCTCTTTAGAATTAGGGAGGTGGACATTGCCATATAGCTAGTTAATGCTGACTTGATGTGCATGGTCGTTATTCTTTCTCTGATTATCATGGCTCTTTCTGTGCTTATTGCAGTAAGCATTTTATTTTATTTTTTTTTTATTTTTTTTTTTTTAGTGTAATACATTTTTGATTTTCCCAGTCTTTCTCTATCAAGCCCGTATAAATCTACTAACCCCTTTATTTTCTCACTGGCTGGTTGGAGACACATGGCCATCTGGAATGAGTCATGTCGAGGTGAACTATCTTCTGTGGATAGTCTGTTTTTTTATTTATGCCAAACCCATTTTTTTACACTAACCAAACCTGACATGCAGCCATGTCAGTACTGTGTTTAGTAGGGCTGAGGCCTGTGGTCTCCACAGTGGGTCACAGTAGGTCAGAGTCATCTCTGACAAATATCGCAGTATAGAAACACTTGCAAAAATACAACTAATTCTCACCCCTTTTCAGTTCCTCACTGCATATTCTAACTGGGTCTCCTAATCATATGTGGATATCCTAAGAAGCTGCCAGTGCTCGCTATCCTTTGTAGTGCTGTATGTTGTGTGTTTGTCCACAAACTGTAATCTTTCTTCGCATATACCTTGTCTAGTTGTATGATTGTCAGCAGTGGTGCATATAAACACTGGGCTTAAATGCTGCATTGTGAAGATCAGCTACTTGACATGTAGCTGTATTTAGGATATCAGGCAGGTCTATAGACGGTTTTATTTTTATAGCTCATTTTGTGTTTTATTATTTCTAATTAGTTATTGATGAAGCTTTTCTCCCATGATCTTTGCAGTAAAGGGTCTAAGTTGAACAGTTAGCCAAAGATTGAGTGACTGCAAGAAGGCTAAACCAGCAAATGAATGGTGATGAAATGGATGGGTGAAAATAAACTGTAGGTAAACTACGACTAATAAAAAAAAAAAAAAAAAAAAAAAAAAAACTGTTACATCTTTGGAAAGTGGGGATAGGAGCCACTCTAGGTGGTATAGATTGAGGGTTCCAAGAAAGTGTGAGTAACATGGGGGGCTGCTTTGGGCACTATCCAGCCCTTTGCCCAGACCTCCTTTTTAAGTCTTGCTGCAGCTATAAGTATATTTAATTTTATACAAAGAGCTTGTTACCATGTCACTTGTACTTGTAGGAAACGCACAGATCTGAGTGTGGAAACTGCTGGAATGACAAGTATCGCTACTATCATGTCTGATAAAGCTTAGGTTGGTGTCATTAAATAATAGGAGACCAATATTGTTCTTCATATGTAGGTATATTACAAATATACATTTCTAGATGCTTTTCATGTTTAAACAATGTAATTTTTCTTTGATGTAGTCCTTACTTCAGCCTTTTACATTTTTTTTTTTTGGTAAGCAATAACGCATCTTCTCTAGCTTGAAAATTGTTGCACATTTTAGTTTTTCATCTGGCTCAAAAGAAGCTTATACAACATTCTGTTCTCTCATTGAGTTTATTGTCTCTAATCCTAGAGGGATTTTTAGTATGTTACTTCAAAGCTTCTATGCACTTTAAATTTAAAGTCTATGAGTGGTATTCATAGCCCAGGATTGTAGCTGCGTAGTGGTTATAACACGTAAATGTAAGTAAACCTAGCCCAGGTTATTTGCACTAAGTATATGTGGCAGCATTTTGAAAGACATGCCTAGTTACAGCAGTAAGTGTAAAGTACCTGAAGAAAAGCATGAGGTATACCAGGAACCACAAAGAAATGAACGTAAAATTCCAACAGGTTGGTGTTGGAATAAGCATGAAGCATACATGATGTGCTACGTGAACGCTGTTGGCCTTCTATGACTTTGTATTTCCAACAGCCAAAATGAACAGGAAAGTAAATTGCTCAGTAAAAGCAGCCAAAACCAAAATAAAATAGAGCAATTCCACCAAGGCACAACTCCACTGGTATTTTTCACACGAACAAGCTTTATTGTAACACACTTTCTTCAGAATAAAACCATAAACACTGTTGTCACCACAGATGCGTTTTCGTCCTCTAATGACTTCCTCAGTTGAAACAGAAATGCATACCTTTTAAAATTCTTCCCCTAAAATACCCTCCACTTAATTAATACTGCTGTCCAATTGGTGTATATTCTTAATGTGGTCACATGTACTTAATAGATGCTCAGCCCTATAAAACTTTTTTTTAAAAATCCCTTTAAACCAGTCCTTTAAAACAGTTCTAAAAACATACATACATATATAAATATATAAATATCAAAATATCCTCTCTAAACTCTAATAGATATAAATGTATAAGTATAAATAAATATAAATACAAATACAGTTTAGTTTTATACATGTTCAAAACCTTAAAACAAACTATTCTTCCATACAATAGCACCATCTTGTGTCCAAAGATAGAATTAAAATCCTACACAGGTGCTTTTTAGATAAATGTTCAAACAGTTGTGTCTTTCGGCTTTTCCCGGTTAGGGGTCACCACAGCGGAACTCCGGTCCGCTAATGATTGGCAGTAGATTTTTACATGCCGAGTTGCCAGCCCTGATGCACAACCTTCAATGAAGGTACGCCCATTCACGCATGTCTCCACACAGAAGACACTCTAGCTGAGAATCGAACAGGACAACGTCTTACTCTGAGGCATCAGCGCTACCGCAGCACCACCACCGCAGCTATAAATGGTTCAAACAGTAATATAGTAAAAGACATACATTTTCTTTTTTCTCTTTTTGAAACAAAATAAATGATTGCACATACACTTTTGATGTTGCAGTCCTTAGCTTTGTCCTAGGGTAAGAAGTAACACATTTCTCTCTCTTTAAAAAAAAAAAAAAAAAAAATTATATTTATAAAGTTAGTGTACATAAAGAGATACTTTTTTCAGAGTCACTAGAGCTTTTCAGCACTTAACTTTAAAACTGGGGCAAGAGAGAGACTGCATCATTCAGACCTGGAAATCTTTTCCAGGTCTGAATGATGCAGTCTCTCTCTTGCCCCAGTTTTAAAGTTAAGGGCTGCAAAGCTCTAGTGACTTTTCCAGGTCTGAATGATGCAGTCTCTCTCTTGCCCCAGTTTTAAAGTTAAGGGCTGCAAAGCTCTAGTGTATCGCTTTATGTACACTAACTTTATAAATGTAATTTTTGTTTTTAAAAAAAAAAGAAAGAGAGAAATGTATTATTATTAAATGGAATTAGGTAAGAAGGTGTAGGAGGGAGGATAAGGGAAGGATGGGGTGATAAGAAGTGGTGCCTAACAGGAGCCCACATTTCACAAGGCCTCAAACATTTCATTGCCAGATGATGTAGTGGAAGACCCCAAAGTTAAGGGGGCAGAGGCCAGTGGTGGAGTGGTGATTGGTTCCGACTGGGGCAGCATGTCTTCTACATACTGAAGAGAAGTCATCTGTCCATGACCTATTCCACCACATCCTCAACCAAATCCCAAAGCCCCCATTCAGAAAGGCTTTCCAGTCTGAAACATTCCAGCGTTCCTACAGGATTGGTGCCACCAACTCACCACTGTGAGGATGTCTCTGGATGAGTAGAGGGTTAAGTTTCCTAACCTGGGAGATATGCAGCTGGGCTGCTCCTGAGGAATTTGAATCTGTAAAAAAAAAATGAACAGAAATAAGAGAGAGAAAATAAAGAAGGGCAAGGTAATGCCTAATTAAAATAAATAAGAGAAAAAAGGTGGGGAGTCAAATAGAAAATATACACAAAGTCACAGCATTCAGTTTCTTACATTAAAACAATTTTATTTTTATAAATCTTTATTGAACTAAAGCAGAATGCATGAGAAGTGTTATACATACATGGGAAGAATGACCGTATTGCGATGAAGTATTGGTGGGATTTACATTTTGCAGTTTACTATACTGATATAAATGATAATTACATGTCACATTTGTGCTTGATATGCATTTGTTTGCAATCTTTTATTGAAACCTCCCTTTGTAAATACCTGTACTTACATATATATTAAAATCAGTTAAAGCAGCATAATGCATTTATACATTGGCATATCTTTTAGATTTGGTTGCAATAAGTTGCCATTCTGTACAAATAATTGCAGTTTTATATAGTATGAAATCCAGTTAAGAACAGAATACTGCATCTACTACTTTATGCATGTTTAGCAAGGTTTCGACCAATCTAACGATTCTCCTATTCTGTCGGGACTTATTCTCCTATTCTGTCGGGACTTATAATGTGCTATTTCCTCATCTGTTAGAATGCAGAGGCATAAGACAATTATAGTTTACCTGTATTTTATCTTTTCTTTAACATTATTCATATACTACTAATAGCATGCAAGGCACTTCATTTACTGCTGTACTTGTTGAGTATTTGTTTAAATATTTATCAATATCTGAATTCTCATACTGTGCCATTATTTACAGTAAGGGAAGTTGTAAATAGTAGGACTGCATCTTCCTTCAAACTGTTAAACTTTGTCTGTTTGGGAGAAGGGTGTTGTCTGTAATCTTTCCATATACTTTCAGTCTATGTTCTGCTTTAAACTGTTATGGTTTGCATACCTAAATTGCATTTTCATGTAACAATCTGTGGATTTTATTCAGACAGAAGCTATACACAAGCAGATAAATGTAACAATTCAAGGAACTTTTCAGTTCCTTTCACTTCAAACATCATTAAAAAAATAATAGTGTTAACAGGTGGATGCAGTACATATACTTGGGGATAATAATGTGTGCTTTAATAGTTTTCTACCTAATAACTGTAAGGATTTAATTAATGACTCTTATACACCATACAAATTAAATGACTGTCGTATAAAATTACTATACTAATAAATTACTTTCTTCTCACGTGGATAGTACTGCTCATAATACTTAATTCTATGTATTAACATATTTCACTCTGGCATGTAGTTAAGGATCTTTGTATGTAATTAATGTGGAGCTTATCTGCCCGGGCCTCCACTGAAAATGGGCTCTTCCTAGACCCAGTGGACTTCAACAAATGCAATGAATAAATAAACATAAGGGGATGGTTTAACAATGCATAGAGAAATAATGCAACTGGTCATTTCTCACTAAACTGTGTGCTAGTCATTCATCTGACACTGCAACCTCCACCACCCTCCCCTAATCTCCACTCTCACTAGGGTGTGGTGCCTGACTGATTTCAGCCATCATGTACATGCAGTTAATATTGTGGAAGAAATGACTGTCATATACAATTGCTGTACTAATAAATATTTCCTGGCCTACATAAGCAAAATCCTTTCTTTACAAAAACTGTCTGCATGTATTTTTAATTTCTAACTAGGGTAATACATATTGTAAATGAAATTGTGGCAATGCAAATATTTTTGTTTGTGAATAAATACATACATTTATGTACACGAGAAACGGTTGTAAGTGTACTCATGCAGAAGTATATCTGTAATTTATAGATGTATAAGCATACTTACATATATTTGATTATTATTATCATACATACATATGCATTTGTATTAATGCAGACAATTATGTTATTACATAAACATTCCATACATATGTATACAGATGCAGTTCTGTGTACGAATATTGTTATGCTTTCTTTTGCATTGTTATAATAACATAATGGATAAATATTTACAACTATTTCTTGCAGCAAATGCGTTCAATTATGCAAAATGCTTATAGTTTATTTTTTAAACTTAAGTTTAATATAACCAAAAAAATACTGTAGAACTCTGGCCTTCTCATGGCTGTTTAGACCTATGCTTCTGTAGGACATTGTATCTGTGATGGCACTGGTGGTAGGAGCAGGTGATCCCTGTCAGGAGTGACAAGTGCTTACCCAACTCCTGCTGGATGCCTACTTTTTCCATTCACTACCCCTCGCATATTCCTGGATCTTATCCACGTACAAATCACTCAGTAGTTAGAGCATTATTTTGGTCTCCTTATCTGTCCAGCTCAGAGCATGGCTTTGTGCCTTCACAGGTGCTGCCAGCATGAAGAAAATGGTGCACAGGCTTAGAACTACTCCCTCTGGGGTGTGACATCCCCAACCAAACCCAGTTAATACACATGGATATTAGACCAGGTACTGTTGTTATTGGCAAGGTTGCTTTGACTGAAAATCACCTATATGTTTTTCTTTTTTAAGAACTACATTCACATTTAATTTGTATGGTGGATAAGAGCCATTGATGAAATCACCTTTTTTATATACTGCTGCTATGCATTGCCTTTGCTAACTTTTTGGAATATTATAACTGAATGTCATTAATACATGCCTCATTTAATAAAGCAGCAATATTAATGTTTTTTTTGGGGGGAGTTGATTTTTGCATACATATTCCTGTGTGTGTGTGTGAGTACAAAATCTTAGTAAATAATGATTGCTTTAAGATAATAAGGTGTGCCACATTATGTAAGATTGGCAGGGATTATAATCGTAGTTGTGCAAACTCACATGCATATAACTTCATCTTCCCTTTTCTAAACAGTTAGCTGTGAGCATAAATGAGGTTATCCATGCATTCCTGACCCATGCTGAGCAATACTGAGGACTGTTGCAGACTCTGCTTCTATCCCCATCACATTCACATGAAACCAAGGTCACATCCATGAGTAGCTGAGAACTAATTATGTGGATAAGTTGCTGTATGTCTTTGCATATTACTGCAGTTCATAAAGCTTAACATAAAATAACCTAATTGTACAGAAACACATAAATGATACTGACCTTAAGAATAAGTTTAACACCGCCATATTGACTTGCAGTTACTCAAATTAAGTGGCATATGACTTGGGGCACCACAAACATTTTAATGTAAGAAAAATAGTAAAAATATTGCAAGTTAATATGAAACAGTTCAAAATGTTGCAAGATTTATTTTGTGCTTGCTTCGGCAGCACATATACTAAAATTGGAACGATACAGGCAAGAAATGTTTTGTTTTAATCATATGATGGACATAGTACAATGACTTTAGTGAATACTGTTGATCTGTCCTTAGGGAATGGAAAATCAGTGCAACAGTGGAAATTATGAGTGATCACTGAGAAAATCATTTTCTTTGGTGTCATTTAGTGATTGGAATACATTGTAGAAATGTAGTGATTTAATTGTGAAGTACTGAAGTGACAAGGATGTTTTATTAGCTCAACAAACATTTGTGTTTACTTGCATATTACTGGGTGTCACCAATGAATGAAAAGTGACAGTGTTATGAATACAAGAAAGTGGTAGGGTTAGGGGAAGGATGGATCTATTAAACTGCTTTTCTTACTGTTGTAAATGTACTCACGGTACTGCAAACATTACTTCAACACAACTTTACTTGGCTCGACTGAGATTCTGCAAGCGTATATAATTACAGGGTTTGTATGACCCAACTATTTTTTTCCCTGGGGATGGCTGACATGTTTTCATTGTTGTGTTGTTCGAATGATATCCACATCAAAAAATATTTTGTGTATAACTTTGATATAGTTTTATAGGCTCATAGGTAAGTACTAGGCTAGCTGCCCTTGCAGACCATTTTTAGCCTAGCCAATTTCCCTTTCAAAGGTGAAAGTCGAACCCTGTACCTTGTGTCTGTGAGGTAAACACCTTAAACATTATACCAACCCCCTGCAGTAAATGCACTGCATTAGCTGCAGTAATGATGCAAAACAAGAGATCAAGGTGGAGAAAGGACAGCTTCAGCCATGAGGAAAACTGCATCCTTTGTGTCGGCGCTTCTGACATATGGCAAACAATCAGGGAGGGCAAAATCCAGGAATCAAGATGCTATGGACATTAATGTGGTGAGTGGAAGGATCTGCACATTAACACAGTGCAAAACGAGGACAAATGACATTGTAAGATGTGCTAGATCTAAGGGAGGCAGAATGCAGTTGCCCCTACCAATACTTGGAGAGCCTCCAACACTTATCCCTTTAACACCAGATGAGGAATACCTCCTCTGCATTCATGGGGTTGATGTAACACAGAAGATGATGGGACTAAGAATTAGAGGTGGTGTGGACACTGGCTACTACCAGTTTCTGCAGCACCAACAGCCATCTGCTCAGGAAAGTTGGTTTAAAAACAGCAACATGTATTTATATAGAGAACTGAATGCAGACATGGAATGATTACATTCAGCACATGGCAATTAGTAGTAATAGGTGAACTTTCCATATGTGCACAGAATAGCAATGAAGGAAGTGTGCACTTTGCATAATAAGTGTCCCCCACACCTGCCTACTCCGCATACAGTAATGTATACTGCTACTTTGTTGGTAATGTTTTCAAATCATTTTTTTTTCAGGATTAGCATTGAAAACAAACCTTTCCACTATACCAATAAATTTGGTGGATTGAACAGCAGAATGGTTGTTAATAAGATGTTGATGATAACATAGTTGTATTTATGAGGCAGCCTGAGAAAAGTGGCACACAGTCCTCAAGTTTAATGGCAGAATTACAGCCCAGAACATGTTAGTAAAGTGACAGTGCATCACAAATTCAAGCACATGCTGATGTTATACTCACTCTTGTACAGAGAGAAAACCCATGCACTTCTACACCAGTGTCTTTAAATCCAGACAAACACTTTCAGGGTGACTGCAGACATTCAGAGGTAACAGTGTCCACAGTGACAGATTTGCAAAGGGGAGCGAGATACAGGAATTAGTTACAATGACCCCACAAAACTTGCCTTCCCAGCAGCAAATGCGTGGTGACATATTTAGGGCTTTGAGCACTGTCATAGAGAGTCAGATGGTAATGGCAAGAGTCCTCCAGAACGTACATTAGAATTTTCAGCACAATATGGAAATGGCAAAGAATATGCCAAGATCACACTGATGCACAATATGGTGGCCCACCAAGAATCTGTATGGTCTCCATTTGTACACTAGTTAGTAATTACCAGCTTCAAATAGGAGTCTCTCTTAGAAGGCAAAAAGGATAGGGCACTCTGCAGACATGTGGGGGCAGATCAAATGAAACTGCAAGTGCTTCTCAAGAAAGTAATGTATTTAGATGAAGGGGGAAGCACAACCGATTTTGTGTAGGCCGTGTCAGCATTCATCTACACCCAGCAGAACCTGTCATTCGAGGTCCTGTTCTGCTTCTGCAGCACTGTATCTGTGTCTGCAGGATCAACTGCATCAAGCAGGTCACAACATCAGACAAGCTCACCATCGAGCTCCCACGACAGTCCCTATTCAAAATCACCTGGCCTGTCTTTAGGAGATTTGTATGACAAATTTGACCTTGACCTATTGTGATTCAAGTGCGACATGTCTGTCACTTGCAGTTTAATCTTCATATACACACATGACAATGTTTAACTTGAAGAGGAATAACTTATTAAACAGAAAAGTAAAAATGGGGATTTGGAAACATTTTAGCTGTATACATTTAATTTTTGTAATGGTACTGCTTAAAAACTCTTTGAACTCTGAAGGTCATAACATAAGATTGCACTGATTAACACCATTAATGCTCTATATGTTATCATTGTTACAGCTGGTAGTTGCCTACAACTTAAAAGTAGTAATACACAACTGTTTTGATACGAATGTTGAGTAAAATTAGTATTCTGCCATGTAAACAAACACTGGTGCCACTTCTGATGTGCAGTATTTCAACAGACAACATAGTTCAAACTGATGAAACATTGTATAACATAAAAAAATATGGAACATATTCATTGAATTGCAAGGTATAAACTCATGTTAAAGACTGAAGTATCATCTCTTACTATTTGTAACACTTCAGTATGCATAGTTAGGTACACCACATCAGCAGAATTTATTGTGCAAAACAGTTAAACGTGATTATTTCCTTATATGATGCCTTACGACATCACTGAACAGGCATCAGTAAGTACTCTGGCATGAATTTTACCAACAATAATATGAGTACCTCTTCTTAAATAAAAAAAATGTAATTGTTTAAAGATGAGAAGGAATGTTAAATGAGCAATGACAGCAAACTATGCACAACACAGCATAGTCCACAGTCATCACTGCATGCATCAGTTTTACGTTGTGTTTTTCACAAAAAGGAAATATGAACCTGAATATCGTGGTCCATAGTTCTGGACTAGATGCTGCCGCCTTACCTGCACAGCCACATGCCATGCAGGAGCATGTCACAGAGTCCGTTATTACTCTCATTGGCTGGTACCATTAGTCATAGTAGGACTGGAACTGGGAACTGCAGTGGCATCATGGGTCACTTCCCCACCAGACTGGCACATGATCATGTTGTGCATAAGGCAACATGCAGTAAACACCCTACATGTAGTAGATGGGTCATATTGAACGGCACAGCCAGACTCGTCCAGTCACCTAAAATGACTTCAAGAGGTCAAAGTCCCACTCAATGATAGTGTGGATCTGGGACAAAACTGCACTTTAGTTGTCTTCTGCAGCTCCTCTTGGATATCTTACTGGTGTCATGCACCATGACTCCAATGGTTATCCAACACTGCCTCAAAGAAAAAAAAAAAAACAAGAGAGAGAGAGAGAGAAAGAGAAAGAAGAGGATACAGTACAAAGGGAAAGTGCTTTAGTATTCACCAATACATTTTACCATGAATAAGTACTTAAAATAGAAAAAAAGAAATACAATTATTGTTCCGCTTAACAACAAGATGACCACTGGGCATCCTACCATGCGGGAAGAGGCAGTAGAGTGAGACAGTGTACCAGATATAAGAATTTTGTGCACTGCTGGCATGCTGGGCAGAGATGTTAATGATGTACCCTCATGCAGCATACACGGTGTACCAATTGATGGAATGATAGCCCTTCCTACTGTGGACCAGATGGGGCCCTAATTGCAATGTGTGCAGTTGTTTGCACCAAATACCTTGGGGATGTGGACCAACCCATAAAAGGCGTGCATAATCTGTGCTTGATGCTGAGATGGCAACTGGAAATAGCTGTATTAAGCCACACATGCCAAAAGTACATCCAGGAATTGCCTGTGAGATACCCAACGTGTCCCCATTCTGCCTCTGGAAGGTCCCCATGGCAAGTATAGTGAAGGATATACATAACTTTGTATCCACAGGGATAGGAAATCCACACATCTCTCCAGTGCCCCTGTGCGGGCCATACATACCCAATAAGACCATTCTGAACCTATCAGGTTTCTACTAATTGTCAAAATTATAGTGAGTTGTACGTATCTCTGCCCTCTTGGCCAGTGAGCACCACTGGGCATAAGTAGTTTTGTCTCGGCCAAGAAAAGCCACTCAAACAGAGAAATATTACAGAGAAATAGCATGGCTAGCAGAAAGTGACAGCATCACTGCAGATTGCAAATTAGACAGAAAAGGTGCAATTCTTCCTTTTGTAATGAATCTGGAGATGGTGGAGAAAAGGACGAAAGATGAATCGCAAAAAGTCATGAGATGGTTCATTACCACAAATTGCCACCATTACCCTGGTGGAATCACAAAATCAGTAGGCTGTATAACATAGGGAAGAAAATCATGACAAAAATTAGGAGGTGCAACACCCAGCAGGATAAAAGCACTCTCATCAAACTAAACAAACATCTCCGAGGACAAATAGTCTACCAAAGCCAAATTTGAGGTGAATTTGGCCTTCCAGGCCCAGGACAACCACAAGGCATTCCTTAGCTATGTCAACAACCTGAAAGGCAATATACAATTGTGTGCAGAGCTCATTATAAAATGGAGCCACCTGTATTGAGCCAGAAGATGTAGCAAACCTACTGGCCTATAAATTCAGCTCCAACTTTACCCCTCTCTACCCCTCAACCTTCCCTCAGGAAATCCCATTAAATATAACTCCCCTGCTATGACTAGGTAACAGGTCCTTAATGCTCTCTCTAAGGCCAAGAGCACTGCATCAATGGGCCCAGACAGTATCCCAGGATGCCTTCTAAATAGCATGAAACATGACCTATCAGGGCCTCTGGAATTGCTATTTAACTATAGCCTCCAAATAGGCTTCATGCTCTATGAATGGAGAACAGTAGTAGTTATCCCTCTGCACAAAGGTGGGCCATCTACAGACCCTGGAAACTACAGACCCATAGGTCTCATTAGTCCTCTATGTAAAGCCATGGAAAGAATTATCATGGAAATGATCAATAATGATATAGTAAACCTCCAGACACTGGACCCAGTCCAGTTTGGTTTTGTCAAGGGCAGATCATACCTACTCAACCTGGTGGACTTCTTTGAGAAGGTCACCAAAGCAAAGGATGAGGGCAGAATGGTTCACGCTACCTACCTTGACCCTGGCCAAGGCATGTGACACAATACCCCACTTGGGAATTGTTGACAAACTTAACAGGTTAGGTACAAACTCTTATGTCACCCAGTGGATAGCCAGCTGGCTCACAGACAGGACCCAGAAAGTTAGAATTGGAGAGTCCACCTCTACAAAGAGGCCAGTCACAAATGGAGTCCCTCAGAGATCAGTCCTTGGACCACTCCTTTTGGCATTTACTTCTCTGAAGTCAAGGCCAATGTCAGTGGTCTCTGGCTGACTAAATTTGCAGATGATTTCAAAGAGATGTCATTGAATCCCACACTGACACAAATGTTCTCCAGGAAGGGCTGACACAGACAAACAACTGGTGTCAGAGCCATGGACTAAAACTAAATGCCAAGAAATGCATAATAGTATCCTTTGAGAAGTCATCCACCCCTGGTAACTATCATATTGACAATATATCCCTTAGAGTTAACCCCGTAGTCAGGGACTTAGGGACACACACACAGCGTAATCTTGCCCTTGACCATCACGTGTCTACAGCTGTGAGAAAATCATCTATGTTGCTCAACTTATAAACAAAGGTATGGCATCAAAGTCCAAGGAAGTCATTGTTCCACTGTATTTGGCATTCATCAGACCTATCATTGAGTACAATGCCCCCTTTGGTATGTATCTAACCAGGCATATCCAATAATTGGAATGTCTACAGAGGTTACTCACTAAAAAATGCAGGGCTTAAGTAAAATGCACTATAAAGATGGCCTCAAGGCTGTATCCATGTATTCTCTCTCCTACAGGCTTTTGAGGGAGATCTATGCCTGACGTACAGGGCATTGTCAGACTCCACTCTAATTGAACTCCTGCATATTCACAAAACAAACGGCACCAGAATTACCCATTCTAAAGATTTAAACCTTGCCTGTGATATAAATAGGACCTGCTAGAGTGACCGGTATGTATCTCAGAGATTACCCCATCTCTGGAACAGGCACCCCATCCATGTGACCCAGAGACTCCCCCAAGACTGCCCATACATGTCAAGCAGAGCTTCTTTGGCCCTCTTCTAAAGGAACCTTGATTGGATGGGAGATAGCAAATTCACCCCGGGGATCATGTCAGTCACCCTGCTAGACAGGGGTCCAGGGAAGTAAATACGGTGGGAAGAAATAGCCAGGGAATTGGTATGGCTAGGCTTGTATAGACCCTAGGGCCAGTAGCCTAGTACCAACCTATGAAGCAGAGTTCCTCCTTAACCCAATTCAAGTGCAACCTTGTCAGTTGGATGGGGAAGAGGAAATTCATCCCTGGTTTGGCACCTATGTCTCTAATGGACACAGCCTGTAAATGGTTAATCTCCCAGGCCCTAGCTTGTAAATGTTTTATCACCCAAGCCCCTGCTTACACTTATCAAGAGTATCAGAACTTGCCAGAGATTTGGGATGCATGGCTAGGCTTAAAAAGGTCCTTGTGGTTCTTAGCCTAGTAAACACATATGAACCATAGACCATTTTGCATAATTACTCATTTGCATCTCATTCCCACTTCATTAGTTTATGCTCATTTAAGGTCCTTGCACATTGACGTAAGTAGCCTCTATGAAGTTTGGCTTTGCTGTGCTCAGTTGTGGACAGCATATATTGGCTAAACACATTTGCATAGTGATTATAACTACCACCGTATGTCCCTTCCATCTTATGTAAAGGAATAGCACTCTCCCAGCTGTAGTATTATTTTTTTTTAATTTTTATCTGTATGCTTTAGAAATATAGTAATATTAAAGGATTACTTAAAAGTCAGTAAACTGAGCATGATGTGAGTAAAGGTTCCAGAGCCTTTTTTATTATCGATCATTGTGTTTGCATTACAGATCAGTAATTTGGGTATTTTACTACTACAAATGGTGACGATAGTTGGTCTATGTTATACAAAACTAGCTTGTCAAAGAATAACTGTAAAGTTCCTTGATAGTGTGTTTCAGTTAGTTGTGGGCTAATTAAAGTTATCAGTCAGGATAGTTATTTTTAAGAATTATCCCAGGTGAAGCTTCTGAGAAGTAAACATGCTTTTCGTTAGAATGTTTTGTAGCAAACAGTCGAAGAGATCTTTTTTTCCCTGGTCCTTTTCTTTTGTGTACTAATGTGCATTGAATTGAGTTATGAACAAATAATGTAGTTTTTTCCCCTGCCTCGATGTTCTTATGCATTTAATGTCTAGGAGGTGGTGTCTGTAAGCCTGAACAATTCAAAGCCTCTGTGATGACTAATGGCTTGTTCATTTGTGCCAGTGTATCACATTTATTTATCCCCATTTCCCCCAACATGCAGCCATCAACATAGTATACATTTGAAGGTTTACAGGTGTATATCCAGTCTGACTGCTAAATGTGATTCCTGATACTTGTTTTCTCTAAATGTTTTCAGATATCATGCAGTTTTGTTTGTAAGGAGTTTACCTCCTTTGTAGTTTCTGAAGAATCTGTCAGAACTAAAGATGTTCTTCGTGTTTCACTGTTGCAGTCATAACATTTGGGTTATTTGCCTGCAGGTAGCCCTCAGCCGGCCTGAATACCGGAGTCTTGAGATTTCTGCGTCGGATGCTGTCGCTTCTTCCATGACATCAAGTCGTCAGGGGTATAAAACATGCAGCCGACGCCATTACATCAGTCTTTCTTGCAGTGCGGTGCCCGAAGCAGAAGCAGTTCACAAGTGCAGGTCGGCCGACTCCTGAAATTTTCATTTTCGAGTTTCAGACCTGAAGTCTTCCAAAAGATAAGTACCCTGTTGGGGATCCTTTTTTCTTGCCCTAACTAATGTCAGAAAAATTTAATAATTGTCTTGCCTGTGGAAAGCAAATACCTCATAGAGATTTTCATTCTTACTGCGCCACCTGTTTAGGCCCAGACCACAAAGTTCCTCGCTGTCGGTTTTGTGCCTTGTTCAATGCCCGAACTATTCGTCGTTGGGCAATTTTTGTAGCTAAATTCTTCCGCTCTCGATCTCCATACTCCGAAATGGCTTTGATAAGCCATCCGACTACCAATCTTCTGAAAAAACGTAAGGATAAAGACAGAGACAGACCACATAGGTCCAAAACTGCCGATGATGCTACCGTTAAGCTAGTCGCCAGTCTGCTGGTACTCAGTGAGGCACTTTCGCAGCCCTTGATACCAGCTTCTACAGTTTCGCAGGACTCTACTGAGACCCATTTGGAGTCCGGTATGCCACGAGATGCTTCTTCGACTATGGAACCTGCGGATGTCTCTACCTTGGATGGGTCTGGAGCTGCTATGCAGGCACTAGCTTCTGAGGGTGTATTCAGACCTACCGATTTTCATATTAAACAGACAACCTCGTTTCAAGCCAAAAATACAGAATTTTCCAGGCCTAAAGTTTGCACTACGCCTAGGAAACTGACAACCAAACCACATTCTCAGGCCCACATGCATCAAAAACAAATGATTAGAAAGACTGAAGACCTTATTACCTTAATTAGGGGAAGCCAGCCTAGAACTGATTTTCCTTCTGATTCTTCTGATCAGGAATCTGATATTTCTGTTTCTTCTGACTACCAGGACATACCCTTATCTACCTATGAGGATTCTGATGCAGAGGATTCCATTCCCTCTGCTTCCCCTCCAGAAGATTTTTCTTTTGGTGAAACCTTGCATACCCTTAGGGAGCATTTCCTCTGGGAAAGCCAGAACTATTCTCAGTCCAAAAAGAGACTCAGGGAATTTTTAAACATGCCTCAGCACAGGCCTGTAGCTATATCTCCTGTTCTGGAGATTGTAGATGATGATTTCTTGGAATCCAGCCTTACCCCGGATACTTTGCCTCCAGCTCCCAGGAAACCTGACTGGTACTATAGAGTATCTGACTCTCACAAATTCCTTTTCAGTAATCCAACGGTGGAGCCAGAGGCCATTTCCCAAGGACCTAAAGGCATTAAGGCTACTTCTGCCAAGAATCCTACCCCTTCTGAAAGGAATTATAGGGCTTTAGACAGATGGGGTAAGAAGGTATGCACCTCTGCTACTCTGGCCATTAGAGCTTTAAATTGCCAGTTTCATATGTTAAGTATCAGCAGCATATATTGGAGCTAATTAAACAGAAAATGATGTTGATTCCTGACTGTAAAAAACACAAAGATTTACAAGAGTTAATGCATTCTGCTAACCAAGTTGGTAACCATACTTTGCAGTGTGGTTTTGATGCTTTAGAAGCATCTTGCAGGGCTGCTGTCACTGAGTCTGTTCTTAGAAGGCATGCTTGGCTTAAGGAACAAAACTTGCCAGACCATGTCAAAGCAAAATTACTGGATGTACCCTTAAACCAAGAGCGCCTATTTGGCAGTAAAGCAGAAGAAGTCCTCAAAAAGATGGAGGGGAAAGCTAAATCTATGCAAACTGTTAAAGATTTCTTACAAGTACAGCCACCTAGATTCAGTAGGCATTGGCCTTCAAGCAACTGGTCCTTTCAAGTCCCTTCTAGACCTTCTCAGTCCAAACCCAGGGGCAGCAGACCACCAAAACTTCAGTTTCAGGTTATGCACAGATCTAAGCAGTGGGGTGCTCCCTCAACCAAATCAGGGAGTAGTAAGCTACCACCCTATGGTAAAATTGGACAATGACTTATCCTTAACTCTTCCAAGCCTTGCTCAAGTACTTGCACCTTTAGGAGGAAATCTCACCCTGCATGCAAAAAACTGGGAATACATTAGCCAAGACAAATGGGTTTTAAACATTGTTTCCCTAGGTTACAGATTCCACTTCCACTCACTTCCAACCCTAAGTGGATGGCCGGACCGCCACCCAAACTAATGGGCGGAGGCCCAAAAGCAAGTAATTTCTCTCCTCAGCATCAAGGCCATTCAACCTGTCCCAGCAGAACAAAGGGGACAAGGCTTTTATTCCAGATGGTTTCTGGTCCCCAGACACCTTTCTGGTGGTTCCAAAATTCAAAATGCTTACTCTCCAACAGCTGCTCTATGCTAGCCAAGGATTCCTGGCTGGCAACCCTGGACTTTAAAGGAATCTTATCTGCACATCCCCATATGGGAATCTTGCAGGAAATACCTACTCTTCAGAGCAGGTTGTATGCACTATCAGTTCTCTCCACTTCCCTTTGACTTATCTACTGTGCCCAGGGTATTCACAAAGTGCCTAGCTCCAGCCATTGCATTTTGTAGGCAGAGAAGTATTCAGATTTACCCATACTTGGACAATTGCCTGATTCAGGCAGAAAGTCAGGACTTGCTATTACAGCACCTGGAATTTGTAAAGAGACTTCTAACTTCACTGGGGTACATCATCAATGAAAAGAAATCACATCTAGTACCCTGTCAACAGATTGTATTCCTGGGAGCAAGCTTGAATACAACTTCCCAAGATGGCATTCCTCACTCCAGAGAAACAGACTTATTTGACAAACTACTTCAATCTACTGGCCACCAAAACCCAGCTATCTGCAAGAAAAGTATTGCAAGCCCTGGGATTCATGGCCTCCTGCATTCTGTTAATTCCATATGCAAGATTGCATATGAGGAAACTTCAATGGTACCTAAAAAGTCTATGGTGTCAGCATTCTCAGGACCCAGAAACTATGATTCCTATCATTCCTTGTCTAAGGATAGAGTTCCTTTGGTGGGCAGTGGCCTGAAACCACAACAAGGGACTCTTTCACTCTACCCCCTGCCACCCAAACCCTAACAGACACATCAGACTATGCATGAGGGGCTCAGGGCAAATGGAACCCAAAGCAGATGCACCTGCATATCAGTCAAAAAGAAATTAGCTGTACAGGATGCTCTGACAGCCTTTAAAGGCCTTATTCTTTCAGGGCAACTATTGGTGAAGACAGACAACACCAGAGTTATGTGGTACATAAACAAGCAGGGGGGAACCCATTCCTACCCAATCTACAGACTAGCCATGGCTCTGTGGAACACATCATTGAGCAACCAAGTGCACCTACAAGCTCAATTCCTGCCAGGCAAACTAAATTCACTGGCAGACAATTTAAGCAGAAACCTCATGGACCCACACAAATGGAAACTAGAACCCAAAATATTCACGCTTTTGAGGAACAGATGGGGGACACCAGAGGTGGACCTGTTTGCTTCCCCTCAGAAATATCAGTTGAACAAATACTGCACAAGAACTCCCCACAGCCAAGCTTGGAAAGTGGATGCCCTGTCCTTTACCTGGGAAAGCCTCTCAGTCTATGCCTTTCCCCTTCTGTCTCTCCTCTTGAAGGTTCTACTAAAGATCAAACAGGACAAGCCAAGGAAAATCCTGATTGCACCAGACTGGCCACGCCAGCATTGATACCCACTTTTTTGTGAAGTCTGACAGTGCTACAACCATGGCACCTGCCTCAGAATCCTTCCCTGCTGTCTCAGCAGGCGGGCCAGATTCTGCACCCTTGGCTTCAGACCTTGAACCTTGCAGCCTGGCTATTCCCCTGAGCTCATCACCAACAACCCTCAGTAAGCAGGTGCTGGATGTCATTCTTGAGACAAGGAGGCCTAGTACTAGAAAATCCTATTCAGAAAAGTGGAAAAGATATTGTTCCTGGAGCCAGTCTCAGGGGATGGACACAGCTGTGCCCAGCTTACCTCATATACTGGATTATTTAACTGAAGTGCTCCACAAGGGCCTATCCTTCTCTTCAATTAAGATTCATGCCTCTGCTATCTCAGCTCATTATAATACTGAGCCACCCCTCTTCTGTCATCCTCTGCTAAAACAGTTCCTTATAGGGGCCAAAAATTTAAGACCCCCCCCCCCAGGAGAGCTCCCACTCCAGCCTGGGACCTTAACTTTGTATTGGGAAAACTCACTTTTCCACCATTTGAACCAGCTGCTACGGCAGACTTAAAATTCCTCTCATGGAAAACAGTTTCACTTCTAGCCATCACTTCAGCAAGAAGAGTGTCTGAACTGCAGGTCCTTATGGCAGTGGAACCCTTCATTATCTTCCATGCGGACTAACCCACTTTTATGCCCAAGGTGGTGTCTAGTGTGACTTTAAACCAGGCCATTCACTTCCCAACCTTTTTCCCCAAACCCTCAGAATAAAGGGGAAAGGATACTGCATTCCCTGGATGTGCACAGACAGCTTAGATTCTATCTGGACAGGACCAAGCCTCTCAGAAAAACCTGACCAGCTGCTAGTCAACTTTGCTGCAGGGGCCGAGGGCAAGGCCATTTCAAAGCAAACCATTTTTAAATGGATAGCACACTGCATCCATTTCTGCTACAAACACCATGGAAAACCTACTCCACAGGGGATAAGAACAGTTTCCACTAGGGATAAATCTACCTCTACTGCATTTCTTAGAGGAGTCCCTACCAGGGACATCCTGGAAGCTGCAACCTGGAGTTCTGTACACACTTTCACCAAGCATTACCACTTGCCTATCTTTTCTAAATCCAGAGCTGGATTTGCCACAGCAGTCTTACAGGGCCTGATTGCCAGCCCTAATGCTTCTTAACTGCCTCCACCCTTCCTTAGCTTTGGGAATCAACCCAAATTTGATGACTGCAACAGTGGAACATGAAGAACATAGTACAGTTGTGTACACTTGTCATAAATGTAGATGTTCGAGTGTATTATTCATTGTTGTAGTCCTGGTTACCCTCCCTCCAGCCCCCGACTTCTCTTTGCTTTTACCCATCCTTTTTGGTTTGGCACATCTTATACCAGGTGTATTTGCTTTTTGCTGGGAGTGTTCCACACCATATAATTGCTTCCTATTTTGAGGGCACCTGACATCTAGGGCAAGAAAAACTGATGTAATGGCGTCAGCTGCATGTTTTATACCCCTGATGACCTGACGTCATGGAAGACGCGACAGCATCCAACGCAGAAATCTCAAGACTCTGGTATTCAGGCTGGCTGAGGGCTAACTGCAGGCAGATAACCCAGATGTGATGACTGCAACAGTGAATACACTCGAACATTTATGTTTATGGTAAGTGTACACAACTGTGCTTTTTCTTCATATGCCTTAGAATTATCCCACATGTGAATGAGTTTGATGCCATTAATGCTACAACAATTATGTAAGCAATGCATTAAAACTTGTGCCATTGCACATATATAGTCATTTAGAAGGTAGAAGGCAAAATGTCAGTCAGAGTTAGTTTAGTACCATTTTTAACAGTTGCTTATAATTTCCTCATTTGATTTTTCATACTACACAGTGGATAGCATCGTTACCTCATGGCAAGGGGTTCCCCAGTTCACTTCTCTGCTGGGGTACCTTTTGTGTAGATTATGTATGTCCTCCTGCATTCATGTGGGTTTCTTCTGGGTGCTTTGGTTTCCTCCCACATTCCAAAGACATGCAATGAGTGAATTAGACACTCTAGCCATATGTGTAAGTGTGGGGTGTGCAAGAACTACCACAGCAGGGCTAGTCATCCAGCAGTGTAAATCTTAGCTCTAGATTATTACTGTTGAAGTGACATCCTGACTCCATATGGGAAAAAGGGATTGTGGATGAATGGATTACAGTAATACTGAACCATTTATTTATCCTTATGTTCATGCCATAAGTCCATATTTAATTCATTCGTTTATCGGCCTTTTGACAATATTGGATGATTTTGTCAAAATTTAAAGCAGCTAGTAAAGTTATCATCACCTTTTATTTATTGATGTTTATCAATGTTTTTTTTTCTGTCAGTAAATTCATGGTGTATCCTGAGTTATGGAGGTCAAGATGAAGTTGAAACTTAATTGGAAGAACCCACTGCTAAGTGTCCTTTTTTATTTTTTGTGTTATACATCAGTATCAGGAGACCTGCTTCCTGGTTTCATATAATTTGTTTTTCATTGTGAATAAGCCAAAATAGATGATGCATTTCCTGAGGGAGTTGTTTGCAAGAGATACCATCTTCTGCCATGTACTACTGATATTTATTCAGCTGTCAAACAAACACTTGCCTTTGGTACTGGAAGACAAGAAGGCTGTAGGTTCAATTCCCATGCAAAATAAGTGGATTAATTTTTCAGTACTGATATTGCAGTGCAGTATAAGGGGAAGTGTGCCATCCTTTGATGGTAGCTCAGGTGAACATTGAAGATATCAAGGCACTTACCAAAAAGAAGTTCCTTGATGTCTTGGCCAAATTTCCCCCCTAGTCAGTATGAATATCACCTTGAGTCCCCCAGAAAACAGGTTGCTGGCCAATTGGACTAAACTGATCAACAAAGTGTGCATAAATGTTTATATGAGTGCATAAACACTTCTGCTATCATTGACACTTATTTAATTGATCCAAAACCATTGAATTGGTCACTTGTTGAACTGCATCCAATCACAAACGATAACATCATCATTTTGTGGTCAGACTAACTCCACTCAGATGCTGATTTTTAATGCCAGTTTTGCAGAGTAGATTTAAATAACATTCACCACTACAAAAGGCAGACTTTGTTGCTGTACATACTTTGATTTACAACAGAATCATTTTCACAAATGCAGTGCATGGACAAAAACGAACTACATCTTTCATCAATTATCTAAAAGGTCAGTTGTTTCGCTGCACCAGTTCCGGTTAGTTAACTATGTAGAATGAATCTATGTAGAATGGATCTTCTTATAAGGAGGTACACTCAGCGAACATGGGGGCTCTAGCCTTACACACCCTTATATACTAAGTCCATGGTCACTGAACTTCTTTGTTATGGCTGAGAAGGTCAATTGTGGTAATTTAATATACTGTGAAGTTGAGGGGTAGTGAACCCCCCCCCCCAACCTGTAGACCTTGCAAGCAGTAGACCAAACACAATGTATCCATGTACACACAAAGATAAACTTGAATAATATCAAAAAAGTGACATAGAAGCTTTTTATCAGTACCTTCTAATGTATGTGATACTTCAGATGGTGTTTGATGGGGTGTGAAGACTCGCGTGTTACATTTCTTATTTTACTGAAGTTTGTCCATTTGTAACTGATCTGCTTGTTATATTTGCGATTATTTTTTGGAAGTGGTTAGTTTCTTTCTGCTGAGCTATTTATTGCTTTTATATCTTAATATTGTAACATGACTGGCAATTTACTTATTTAAATCCGTTTTGTAGCTGCATTTAATACTGAAGGCTCCAGTTAGTAACAGCAAGATGAAAGGATAGGAATGTGTCTGTCAGAATCAGTAGGTTGTTTCAATGCTTTGAGTAATTATTTATTTATTAATTTACTTGCTTACTATTTGTTGACCAGGTGGGGGGCATGCTGGGAATATGATGAGTTTAAATAGCACTGAGCTAAGCATAAATGAGGCTATGGTAGGGATGGGGCGCCAACTGAGCCCTTGTATTAGATCACAGTGGTATGTATGAGGGCAGTTAGAAGGGTAAATCTGCAGTTTTTTCTCATGGTCATTTGCAGTCTGAGGGTTAGAGCCAGGATGCAGAGCAAGAAATGTAAGGGCACTGTAAACCTAGGATGAGAGGGGCATGCCCCCCACACTTAAAACTGAATCATGGGCTGTGCCCCAGCTCAGCTGTGTTATTAGAAGAAACAGAAGTGTGTGGTCATGCTGTTTATTAGCATGCCTTTCACTCTACAAACATACAAGTAGAACAAAGGTAGCCAAGCCATGTCCTATTATCATTCAGTTAAAATATCTGCAGTCTGTTGCTGTTTGCAGCTGATTGCTGTGTTTCCCCATCATCTCTCATACCTTCTACATTTAGTTCATTCTGGAAAAAAAAAATTTAATTTTGTTGGATGTAAAAGCTATTGTAAGCATTCTAAAATCAAAATAAAAATATTGCTGTTCCACTTTTTTCTGCCAGAGTATAAAATGATGGGGACGTCACAGAATGCCTTACAGATGTTACTCATAATGGGAAGTGCATAACATTTCAGGAAAATACTGGTTCAGTTTGTTTCATTGGATCATCAGCCCTAAAGCCACAAGTGTATACTAAGTTCAGCACCTTCTAAATGACATACACCGGTACTCTTTAAGTGGCTGTGACTACATGCATCAGTAGGAAGGGAACCTTCAACGTTTCCTTAAAAAATGTGTGCATAGCAAGTCTCCACTTTACAACATGCAGAATGACAAGGAATAAGGAATGAATGACTAGCAGATCAGTGTAGTCCAGTCTTAGGGCTTATGCACTGTCATTGAACAAAAGCATAGTTGTATGAATGAGTGACACTCTGGCATGTAGATGTCTTTAGCTGTCAGTCAATAATAACTTTTATTTGTAGTGTAGGCAACATACTTTGTGCATTAAACAGTGGACTCTAATGTCAAGCAGTTACTCTGCAGTTAAACTACAATGAAGTGACTGCTTGGCAACAGGTAGACAAGGTTTATATCAGAAAAGGAATGCCATTCCATATATTGCATGGAATTGGAAGAGAAATTCTTACACCATAACACACAGCCATAAAGTCATGCTGCGGCAGTTGATCTTAGTCTGTTATTAACCACAAATTTCTTTCCCTTCTGTTCATGATCTCCATAGTATGTACCCACTGCCCAAGGCAATCAGAACGGGAATACAGTCAAGGAGAATGTCATGTTACAGTATAGGTTCATACCAATGATACTTAAGGGGGAATGTTAAATAGACCAATATTTACTTTAGATCATACTCAACAAAAAAGTCTTATTAAAGTAAAAAAAAAAGGTTTTCTAGTAATTTACGTGGGTTGTGCAGGATAAGGCTCAGCATTTATACTTTGTTTCACATTTTTTTTCAGTCTACATACTTTCTCCCCACCAAAAAAATGCATTTTGGAATGGTCCTTCTAACGTTTGTGTAATGGTAGTTCTCTGCTTTTAAAGGAGGCATTCAGCTTGTAGTTTAGAGAAGCATGAAGATGGACAACAAAGTCTAAGATGACAAGGAGTCTGAGGTCTAACTGTGTGGAAAACAACTTAAGAACCTTATTAGGATAAGTGAAACATGTCATTTTAGCAAGTAACAGTGATCTAATAAATAGGAAGCAGCTATTTTTTTTAACTGTTGTGGGGTGGGAAGTTGGAAATGCGATGGACTTGAATAAGCTGATGTGGGTAAAATTATGCTAACCTGCTTTTGTAAATTAAACTGAGAAAGTAGCAATCAAAAATTCAACAATGCTGACTGTGTTAGGGGACATAGTAACAATCACTGTGTTTTTACTTTTGAACTCTGTTATTATCATGATTTAAACAATATAAATTTTAATTTTGGGGTAGATTAGTAGATGTCAGTATTAATAACTAAAAGTTACTTTTCCAGAAACTATGGTTTGCAGTACTGTTTCCCAAATTTTTAAATTATGCTTTACACTCTGGCATTAACTTATAAAATGCATTTGTGAAACGGCGATTGCGGATCTTGAAAGGTTAAAGTAGATATTTAGCAGTTACTGCCTATATTTTATTTTAAACAGTATAAGAGATTTGCCAAAAATTTCTCATTGGATAGCTTGTTCTTTAGTTTGTGTTTTACATAGCAAAGTGTTGCCTGGCATTGCAGGTGGCTTTGGTGATTGTGGACAGAAGCATCTTAATAATCTGCAAAGGTTAATGTTATTACATGAAAGTCAGGAGTTAAAGATTCCTTTTGCTTTAGAGATCCCAAGCTTTTTGTGCAGTACTGCCATCTCACACAATGAATAATGACATGAAATACACTTATTTTTTGTATCATTTTGCCATTCTCATTTTTTAACTTGTGATTCTGGGCAGCATTCTACAATTAAACCGGAAGTGGAAGAGGTTATATACAAAATTCATGTTAAGTCGATCATATTTTTTCATCTTTCATACCTAAACTTCAAGAACCTTTGCCCATATTTTTAATGTTTGCAGGTTGAGCAGCATGGTTAAGTGCCATTCTAAACATTATAAAAGCAATGTAATTTTAGTGACAGTACCATTTGTGTTACTACATGAATAATTGAGAGTGGAGGAGGGTTTTGCCACTGAGCATCCTCACTTTTTTCCTGGTGAGTTCAACAGTTGCCATTTTAGATTTTTTTTTTTCTTGCAGTAGTTGTAGTTAGAAAATATTTATTGCCCTAAAATTTTGGGACACACGCTTTAGCATATATATATATTTTTTGTTGTTTGTTTGTTTGTTTGAAAAGACCATTCAAAAACAGGGATAAATTATAAGTAAGAAAGTACAGTTGCGTAAAATCTTACCATAACAGTAGATGTCCTTGCCTTCACTGCTGCAGTATTCCTTACTAATGAGATTCCCCGCTGTGAAGCCCTTTGTCTGGCCAGTTTACAAAAGTTTACCATTGCTTTAAGGTACGCTGAACGTCACCTGCTTACTTCTTGTGTACGGTAGGGCATAAAGGTGATGTTCAGGTGTACCATCCTCAGAACAGATTGCCCCAGTAGGAACAGCAGTCCAAGGAAAACCAAGGAGAATCAGCACAGCCAGCAAGGGGAAAAGACCAAGGGGATAGAGGGAGGGAGTGAATACTGCAGCGGTGAAGGCAAAAACATCTACTGTTATGGTAAAATTGTACACAACTGTACTATGTCCTTACATTCACCGCTGCAGTATTCCTTACCAATGGGAGAGTACAAAAGCTCAAGAAGACACCTGGGAGGAGGAAGCAGCAGAGTGCCCCAAGAAGCTACGAAGAATGGCAGCAGCAAAACCAGCTCTGGCTCTGGAGATACCATCCAACTGGTAATGTTTGGTAAAGGTATGTGCAGAAGTCCAGGTAGCAGCTTCAAGAATAGAATTAGCGTCTAAGCCTTTGAAAAAAGCACCAGAAGAAGCCACAGCTCTAGTGGAATAAGCCTTTATAGAAGAAGGAAGGTTCTCGCCATGAAAAATGTAACAAAAGGAAATAGTCTTTGAAATCCAAGTGGAAATAGTTTGCTTGTAAATAACCAAATGTAAAGACCTAGGATGAAAGGAAACAAATAACTGGTCAGACTTCCTGATAGCTTTAGTTTTATCCAAATAAAATCTGAGCTGTCTATGCACATCTAAGGTATGTAGCACCTTCTCACTGTCAGATTGTGGAGAGGTAAAAAATATAGGAAAATTAATAGACTGATTAAGTGACAACTCATTAATCACCTTGGGCATAAAAGAAGGATTAGTACGCAAGGACATCCTGTCCTCATGAAATATCAAAAAAGGTGGACAAGCCGTAAGGACTTGCAACTCGGACAACTGTCTGGCAAAAGTAAGAGCTAACAAAAGAACTGCCTTCCAAGAACAGCATTGCAAGGAAGCTGAAACAGCAGGCTCAAAAGGTGCCTGAGTCAATTTTTCCAGAACAAAATTAAGATCCAAAGGAGGAGGAACAGGCTTCCTGGGAGGCCTAATATTAAGGACGCCTTTAAGAAACTGCTTAGCCTCAAATCTAGAAGCTAACAGAGGGGTTAAAGTCAGACCAGCAGAAACAGCTGATAAGTGGGCCTTAGTAGAAGAATATGCCAAACCAGGGGCTTAAGCACCCTGTCATGCCCAATATTTTTGGGATCCCCAAAGTGCATAAGGGGATTGAAAACTTGTCTTTCAGACCTATTGTTTCAGCAAAGGGTTCTAAAACAGAACCCCTTGCAGCCTTTGTGGAGGTATTGGCCAGACCTGCCGTAACAGGGGTCACGCACATCCTTAGGGATTCTTGGCACTGCCTAGAAAGATTGAGGGGTGTTAGAAATGATTGTGGCTCCTTCAATTTTCTTACGATTGATGTGATTAATCTTTTTTCAGTAATTCCACATAAAGAGGGTCTTGATATGTTTTATGAGAGTTTGAATGCTAGTGATACGTTAGACAAAGATAGAACAAATTTGTTATTTGATTTAATGGAGATTGTTCTTCATAATAACTTTATGAAATTTGAAGGAGAATTTTTCCAACAATGTTCAGGGGTGGCGATGGGTGCTAAATGCGCCCCAATCTTTGCAAATCTCATTTTGTTGGCATGGGAGAAGGCGTTTGTGTTTCCGTCAGTATTTTATTCCAAAATTGTGTTATACAACAGGTTTCTAGATGATTTGCTGATTATTTGGGAAGGTAATGAGAGTGAAGCTATTGAATTTGTTGATTATTTAAATGGCACTGCAAGGTTTTTAAAATTCACTTATGTATGGAATAAAGAAAGAGATGATTATTTAGATATTACTATTGAGAAGAGTGGGGGTGAGTTGACTAGCACTATTTTTAGGAAGGAAAATTATTCAAATTTGTTGCTTCATTTTGATAGTTGTCATCCCTTTCATCAGAGAAAGGGGGTGGTAAAAGGCCAAATGGTTAGAATTTCAAGGCTGGTTAGTGATGAGAGGATTTTCAAACAAGAAATGTATAAATTAATAGGGATGTTGCTGGGCCGAGGGTATCCTCGGAAGCTCTTGTTGAATATTAAAAAAGAAGTATATAAAAAGAGGCGGACGATATACACCCCTATCTTGAAGCATGGAGTATTTGATAGTGGCACATCTTTAGTGAATAAGGGTAATTGTAGGGTTAACGATGAGTTTAAAGAAGGTGGCCCTGTATTTGTTTTAAAATATAGTGAGATGTGTTCTGTGGTGAGATATGCATGGAATTAATGTTTGGGGTCTGATATAAAAGCTATTGTAGGAAAGGAGCCTAGGATTGTTTTTTCAAAGGGAATTTACTTGAAAAGTATGTTAGAAAAAGTTGGTAAAACATCAAAGTCTTGGATGGGCAAATGTGGGGCGTGTAGTGCATGTAGATTTATTGCCGAAGGGGCATATTTATGTGTTTCAGGATTTAGGCGCACTTTGGCATGTCCAGGATTGTGTAATTGCAATAGTAGGAATTTAGTATATGTGGCATCCTGTACTTCATGTGACACATTTTATGTGGGTATGACTACCCGTAGGTTAAGAGATAGGGTGATGGAGCATAATAGGTCTATTAAAAACAAAGATGCTCACAATGCTTTGTTTATACATTCTGTCAAATGTGTAAATTTTAAGAAGTATATATTTTTTATTATTGATCGAGTGTTCACTGGTGTAGGGGGTGATGTAAGCAACAAGGTAGCTTGTCTTGAAACTGAATGGCAGCTTAGGTTAAATGCAATGAGGCAACATGGGCTTAATGATTATATTTCATTAAAGCCAGTCTTAAAACAAAAATCCTATATCATTTAAATGTGTTTTAAAGGGTTCACAAATTGTTTATTGTTTTTAAAGTTATGTGGTGTGTTTTATTGTAAATGAAGTTTAGGTTAAGTTTAGGGCTCATTGGTCATGTATTAGTTAATTATAATTAAGAAATTATGTATTCACCAATTAATGTGCTCATTGGTTAAGGTACACTATTTAATGGTTGTTAGTGTTTGGTTATGTTGACGCTGATGATGCCATTATTCAATGGTGAAAGCCCTTAGTCTTGATGTTCCGTGATTAAAGTTTCACCCGTAATTGTGATTCTCATTTGGCAGTGGTCCGACAAGTGTGTTTTGTTATTTTTATGTTGCCCTTTTTGCTGGGGTTGTTGTTTCCTTGAATATGCCAAACCAGCATTGAGCAACTCACACAAATAAAGAACCAAAGGAACATCCACAGAAAGTGGGTTCATGTCATGAGAAAGACAGCAAAGAGAAAACTTCTTCCATTTAGATAAGCAGGAATTTGTAGCAGTAGGTTTCCTGGCCTCCTGCAGGACTTGCAGCACATCCTCAGAAAAAAAGGTGTCTGAGGAATCAAAACCCTACCACCCATGGTGTCAATTGAAGCGTGGGCAGGTGGGGATGGATGAGAGACCCCTTGTCTTGTGTGAGGAGATCCAGCCTGTCAGGTAACTTGTAATGATTGCCCCTGGCAAGATGCAGAGGTAGAGGGAACCAGTGCTGTCGTGGCCAAAAGGGAATCGCCGACCAGATTTGGGGAGCATCACATTGAATCTTGAACAGGACTCTCGGGATGAGAGGGTGGGGAGGGAATGCATAAAGAAACATCCCCTTCCAAGAAAATGAGAGGGTGTCCACCTCCAAGATCAGAGGGCCTGGGACTGTGGCACAAAACAGAGGAAGTTGTCTTTTCACCAGTGGGGTACTCCTCAAGTAGATCTCTTTGCCTCCCGTTTGAACAATGTCCAGAAACTCATCCCTGTGAAGCATCCATTCATGGGATTGAGTGAAGGACCTGCTCAGATTGTCTGCCACAATGTTTTGATCTGAAGGAATGTAAACTGCCTGAAGAGTCCCACGATATTGGATAGCCAGATCCCATTACCAGAAGTGCCAGCCGGCAAAGATGGTAGGATCTCGTACCCCCCCCCCCATTTGTTGATATACCACATGACTGTGGTATTGTCCATGAATATCTTGAAAGGCCCTGCAGAGAAGAGAGGATGAAAGGCCTGAAGAGCCAGCATAAGAGCCCTCGTGTCTTTGATGTTAATGTGCTCTTTCGCTGAACCTTCAGGGAGCCAAATGTTGCTCCCCATCCCACATCTGAAGCATCTGTGAACAGATCCTGAGAGGGAAGTGGAGGCTGAAATGTGAGCCCTGGATTCAGAGACAACTGCTGAGTTCACCACAATGTTTGACCATGAGACACGGGAGAAGAGGAACAGGAAAGTCTGTAGGATGCGCATGCTGAAGCAACACCAGCTTCAGAAACCACTGGAACTTCCTCATGTGGAATCTGGCCAGAGGAAGCATAGGAATGGTGGAAGCCATGAACCCCAGTGCTCTCAGAAACTCCCTGGCTGAAATGGAGGCTAGGGGAAGAAGAGTTTGAAAGAAAGAAATGAGAGTTAACATCTTTGGAGGAGGCAGGGATGCCAGCACTGGCATGATGAGGAGTCAGGGAAGACTTGTTGAAGTTTATTTTGAACCCCAGGCTCTGAAGAAGACAAATGGTAAAATGAACATTTTGCAAAAGGATCTCTGGAGAAGACGCCTGAATCAGCAGATCGTCCAAATAAGGAAAATTTGTATCCCTTGAAGCCTGCAAAAGGCAATCACAGAAGTGAGGCATTTAGTGAAAACCCTTGGGGCAATAGAAAGGCCAAAGGGCAAAGCACAGAACTGAAAATGCCAGGAAGCAACAGAGAGACACAAAAATCTCCTGAAAAGAGGATGGATTGGAATATGGAGATAAGCATCCTTGAGGTCCAGAGACACCAGAAAGGCCTGAGGGAGCAAGAGAGGAAAAAGGGACTGAAGGTACAACATCCGAAAGGAAGGCACCTTCAGAAAGTTGTTCATATGGGAGAGGTCTAGAATGGGTCTCCAAGTATCTTCTTTTCTGGGCACTAGAAACATTGTTGAATAAAACCCCTTAACCCTTTGGGATACAGGCACTTCTTGAATAGTACCCTGAGACAAGAGGTCCCAAAGAACCTCTGGGGAAAACAGGAAGCTGTTCCTGAGGAGGCTGAGGAATGCCCATAAAGGATGGACAGGAAATCCAGACAATGAAGGAAGGTTTAAGAATCCCTGCAGTCTGAGTGGCCTTAGCAGGAGCCGTCCGTTTACTACCCTTTTTACATGTAGAAGGAGGGTGAGATTGCCTAAGAACAAAGGCTGGCTTAGAAGGGTAGTTCCACTGAAATTTAGGCACAGGAGAAACAAAGACATGCTTAAGCTCCTCTAAAGCCTTCCCCTTTTCCTGAATAGACTTAAATAAACCAGCAGCCGCTTCACCAAACAAAAGCGCATTATCCAGAGGAGCATCTAGCAACTTAGTGTTTAATATCATCAGGCAAAGGTTAAAGCCGAAGCCATGAATATTTCTTAAGAACCGAACCAGAAGCAACAGCCCTTGAAGAGGCATCTGCAGCATCATAACTGATTTTATGGAATGATGAACTACCTGAGAGGAAGTCCCAAGCAAGGAAAGAGCAGAAGATTTACCCTCAGAGTTTGGAAGAGCAGAAAGAACCTGACAGGCCTGAGAAAGGAGAGCCAAGACATACCTAGAAACATGGGTCTGATAATTAATAGCCCTAAATCCCAGGGTAGAAGTAGAATAAATTTTCTTACCCGGCCTGTCCATGGGCCTACTCTCCTTGTCAGAAGGCAGTAACTTGGATGAAGGAAGCAATTGAGATGGCTTATAAGAGGCAACAGACCCACAAAGGGGTCAGCAGCAGGACATTTAAATTAAAAAGGTTTTACAGGGTGCCTGAGGGTTGTTCCCATCAGACTTTCTGGGAGCAGGGAGCAGAGAATCTGGTGCTTTAGAGGCAGAGGAAAAAACATTCAATAAATCAGGCAAGACAGGAGGAATGGCCGCAGGTTTAGGAGATTACATTTGCTGTAAGTCATAGTACCTCTTATGGATATCTGAAACCTGGACATAATCCCTCTTAAAAGTCCATCATCCTAGAGATAATGTCTCCAAAGGAAATTTCCTCAGAGGGATTATCAAGAGTATGAGAATCCTCCTCTTCAGACCTGTAGTCTAAAGGAGAAGGAATCTGGGCAGAATAAGCAAGGGAATCATCATCAGGGAATCCCATTAGTAAGGAATACTGCAGCGGTGAATGTAAGGACATCATAAAATTACTGTAATTATAATTTATAGAGCAAATCAAAAGGAAATGCATGAGTGAAAATTATGAACATTTATTTACACTCCCATCTCTCCTGTATTGTATTGCATAATGAAGAAAATGTAAAAAGATGTTTTTATTCATTTTTCCCATCCTATATTTTTGCTTTGTGTTTTATTTATTTAGTATCTGTTTATTTACTGACATTTGTTTTATATTTTATCTCCATAATATTAATAATGAATTTTGAGTTTATCAGGGACGTATAAAGAAATGCTTTTTTTTTTTTCTTATGGCATCATGTAATTTATGTAAATAATATTTGATCCTTTTAGAAAGAGACTTTTTTGTTTGTAAAATAGATTTATTTAACACTTATTTACCAAGAAAGTCCGACTGGGACAGAGCCCATTTTCAGCGGAGGCCTGGGGAGAAATGCTCCAGACGCATCTCTTTGGAATGTGGGAGAAAACCAGAGCAGCCAGAGGAAACCTACACGAATGCAAGGAGGACATGCAGACTCCACATAGAATGCACCCCAGCTGAAAATTGAAGCGACAACACTAACCCCTTGCACCATTGCATTGCCCATTTCTAATACATATACACACATGTACACACTCCATGTTTCTTGAGTATTTTTGCATAGTGAGTTGGAGTATGCATGTAGTTATTGTGTGCAATGTTTATGTTATGATACAGCAGTAATGGGGCAAGTTGCATTACTTCTTGTACCTTGAAAGCGATCTAAAGGAAGCACATGAGCTGTGCCAACCATACATTACACGTGTATTATTTTAGTGTACTCTAGAACAATGTAGAGTAAAAAGAAACAATGAAACTGACCGAGATGAGGGGTTGATTTGCCTTTCTGTTTGTAAATCTGTATTAGGTGATGTAGCTCCATGAGATACAAGGACTGTCTCTTATTTGAATTACAGGAGAGAGAGAGAGAAAGAGAGAGAGATTGTGACACCTAACAAAAGTATTTTATTTTAGAGAACTAAGGCATTTTGATTTTCCAGTTTGCTTATCGGTTGGGGTGTCTTCTGTGCAGAGTACTTGTATCCTTTCTGTGTACACTGTAATGTATAGTGAAGTATGCATACAAGATCCTTCTAAAACTGTACTGTTCACTTTTCCATGCATATATGTTTTACACTGAATTTAATTTCTGCATAAGCTTTAGATGTTGAAAATGGAATTTATTTTATAGAAAGTTTTTACTGTTTTACTTTTAGCTGTATGTTCAGTTTTCTACATACCTCTCAATTGTCCTTGATTGTGATTCATAGTTTTGTCCTGTCTTCTTAAAATATTTTCTTATTGATCAGTGAAGATAATATGTAATGCCAGACATTGTAGTTTCATACATCTTATTATTAAGAAATTGCACATTGATGCAAAGCCTATTGTAATATTAACATTTGAGGTAATATTAACATTTGAGGTGACAAAGTAATATCTATAAATTGTCCCTGATTTTGGGCCTTTGCCCCCAATTATTTTAACCTTGGTCCAGAATTCTTGATTAAAGAAGTCGAAAGGTGTTCTGTAGTCATATGACTGAGAGTTTACTGAAGCTGCAAATACAGTGATCTTCAGGTCCAGTTTTGTGATCCAGGTACAAGTTTATTTTAATTCCTGCAAGCAGAAGCAGCTCTGTTGGGTGAATACTGAGCAAGAAAAGGGCAAAACTGTTGTAAAAATGAATGAGCATTCTGTTCTCAAAGAAACCACAGCCAATTCTGTTTATTCGATTCTAATTTCTGACAGGAAACCATTTAAAACATTAGTCTACCTAATTTTACATAATTTCTCTGATTTTCCCCTTATTTGTTTCCTGTGTATTCTTTTTTAATGTGCTTATTTTCTGTCTGATAAGTTGATTGTTGTACCAAATATAATGACATTTATTTGACTTTCTGACTTCATAATCCTTTTGAAAATACATGCTAATGAGATGCTTCTGAGTACCATGACCTTCCTAACGAAGAAGAGCGATATTAGAAACTTGTTTAAGTTTCAGTATTTGTTTTCTCATTATTTTTGGCTTTGTTTATGACTCTTGTAGTAAGAGGTTGAGAGCTTTAGTGATAAATGGTAACAACAGATACCTAGAGCAGAAAACACAATCTTCATTTTTATTTACTTTTACTGTGATAAAAATTGGTAGTGAGCAATTTAAACTGCAAGTTAAGCTGGAATACTGTGGTATTGTTCCCACTTTGGTGATCATAAAAAGGAATAGGTATCTGCTTGGGAGGCATCTGGTGGATGAAACCAAAGGACAGTTAAGATAATCACAGTAAAGTGATTATTGCTGTCACTTGGTGGAGATTGGTGAAAGAGCAGTGTCTGACAGCTCCAAATTTAATTAAACTATTATAATGCAATTTGAATTTTTTGTTGTGAGACCAGATAGATCTGTGGATAGTGGTAACACACTGCCCACATCAAAATACAGTGCAGTTGTAATTACTTTTCTTATTTAGTTTTTTATGGCAGTAAGTGTGGGGAGGGTGAGGCATTGTAGCAAGTGGAAATGCATTATCATGGCTGTTATTTTACCACTTTTGGCAATTATGTATGAGAGGTGATTGCAAGAAATGGCTATCTGTTTGGGGGGGGGCAGTTTTTGGATAAATGCAAAGGACTTTTATATGATTTATGCAAAAAAGTCATTCATGAGGCAAATTTGGGAAGGTATTGTATATCTGAGTGTCAAAGAAGAAGAGATTAAAGTACATTTCTGTGGTCAGTGTTTCTTTTTATTTCCCTATAATCAAATATCAGAGGTATACACAGAAGGCAGATGTGTTTTGAGAGTAGGGTGTGAGGAGGGTATGGGAGTAGGGTGATTACATGATCACTGTTTAATACAAATGATATGGTTTGTTGGGGGATCTGAGTATTTGTTTAATAGCAGCAAGATGAAATATGTTGTTGTGACCGTTATGTTTTTTTTCTTCTTAATGAGAATTAGAAGTATAGAGAATTGAAGTACTATTGTTCATGCGGAGGTGATGTAGGGCAGCAAGTGGCAGTTACACGACTACTTCTGAACGTTTATTGATAGATATGATATGCTGGGGACAGTATTTCTCAAAGAGCAATATGGCTACTGGAATTTGATCAAGGTTAAAGATAGTGTATCTGCTCAGAAGAGTCACCTTTCACAAGCCCCTAAATTGTTATTGTCAATGGCCTTTGAGGACCTTGCATGTGGCTTATTTTATACAGCAAGAAAATCTAGTGTTTCAGAGGGCTTTTGTTGTCATAGTCTGATACTATGCTTAGTTTCCACCTGGGGGCTATTTCACCTTTGCACAAAGGCTGAGTAAGACTGATAGAATGTATGTGTACTAAGTTCACATTATGTTACAAGTAAAAATCCTATATATTTTATCAGTCAAAAATATAATATTTCAGTTGTAATGTGCTGTGACTATAGTGTTGTACTTTCAAGTGGCTCATGTCAAATTTAGAGGTGTGCTGTACTGGAAGTTCTGAAGTTAGAATTATAGTTTCTTCTGTGTTTTGTAGCTGAAAACCCTATTATTCCCTAAAATGTATAATGTGTTGTTGGGGGGGGATAACCTTTCAAAGACAGGCCCTAGTGGCTTTTGGTTCATCTGCCTTTGCTGCCACAACCTTTGGGTTATCCAGTTAACTTCTGCTGAAAACATTAAGCATTACAATTATAGGTTCATAGGTGTTTGCTAAGCTAATGACCATAAAGGCCTTTTTAAGCCTAGCCATGCATCCCAAATCTCTGACAAGTTCTGGTACCCTTGATAAATGTAAGCAGGGGCTTAGGAGCTGAAACATTTACAAATAAGGGCCTGGGAGATGAATCATTTACAGGCAGCCTGTGTCCATTAGAGAAATAGGTGCCAAACCAGGGATGAATTTCCTGTTCCCTTTCCAGTTGTCCAATTTACACTTGAATTGGGTTAGGGAGGAACTCTGCTTCACATGGATTGGGGGCCTGTGCCAGAGGTGGCGTAGTCTTTGTGATACGTATCTGTTTCTCCAGCAGGTCCTATATATAATATATATATATATATATATATATATATATATATATATATATATACATATACATAGACAAGCAATGTTTAAGTCATTAGAATGGGTAATTCTGGTGTTTATTTTGAAGATATGCAGGAGGTCCATCAAATTGGGGTCTGACAATGCCTTGTATGCCAGGTATAGATCTCCCCTCAATAGCCTATAGGAGACAAAATACAGGTAGAGAGCCTTGAGGTGGTCTGCATAGGACATGTTACGAGAAATTTTTGTGGATGTTCCAGTTGTTGGATCTGCCTGGTTAGGTACATACCAAAGGGCGCATTGTACTCAGTGATGGGTCTGATGAATGCTAAATACAGTGGAGTAATGACATCCTTGGAACTAGATGCCATACCTTTGTTTATAAGTTAGGCAACGCATAATGATTTCCTCACTATGTAGACTCATGATGGTCAAAGGCTAGATTACTGTCTGTGTGTGTTCCTAAATCCCTAACTACTGGATCAACTCTGAGGGGTGTGTTGTCAATATGATAGTTACCAGGGATGGATGACTTCCCGAAGGATACCATTATGCATTTCTTGTCATTTAATTTTAGTCCATGGCTCTGACACCAGTGGCTGAGTGAGGTATGGTGTTAAACAACAAACAGAAGTATATCAGATGAATTAAGGTTGAGTTAGCACAAAATGCAATCTAACATGTAAAAACATGCTCGACCACCATGGCTGACACTAAAACTTTAATAGAAAAGCAATAAAAAAAAAAGTAAAAGGTAAGCACTTTCATGGCTGGAGGCTGCTTTTTCAGATCATTCTCATTAGAAGAACTCTGACTCAGTGTTAATAAAATTCAACAACTGAAAAACATTGTCAGTGTTTTCTTCCAACACAAAAAATAAATAATCAGCAAACCTAACATAAAACACTGTTTTTTACGTAGCACAAATAGGCTTCAGTGTTACATGCTCACACCAGCGGAGAACAATGTTGGCATAGGGTGGAGCCACTGCGGACCCATTGCTACTCGTTTCAGTTGTTTATAAATCTTTTTGTTGAACAGGAAATAATTATTACATAGCATAATTTCTAAAAGACTACAACAAACATAAGTATCTGTAGTAGAAAAATGTGCCATAGAACATAAATATTGTCTAACATAATCAACTTCCTTATCGTGAGGTATACCGGTAAAAAGTGAATTAGTATCAACAGTAAAAATAACATTCTTTTGAGAATCAAAGTTATAATTCAAACTGAATTGTCTAGATTTGTCCAAAAAATCCCATGAATTCTTAATAAAGGATTCCATACTTTGAACAGCAGGGTTCAAAAAAATTGTCTAAAACCAAGGAAATACCCTAAGTAACAAAATTGGGGGCAGAAACTATAGGCCGGAAGGGTGGGTTTATTGGATCTTTATGAATCGTAGGGATTCCAAAGTTCCCAACATAGTACTGTCTATAACCATGAACTCCTACATACCAGGAGAGACGGAACCCTCCATCAAGAGTTCATAAAGTTGAACCCCCACCAACTTATAGCTGTCATACACCTTCGAAAACTCAACACATAAGTATTCCAATGGATTATTCAACATTTGTTCATAGCTAAAATGTAGTTTGTTCCATGAAAACCAACCCCTCCCCCCACCCTTATTGGCCTTCATAAACCTAAGGTTAGTAAGATTTTTTAATTCTGTTAAAGCCAACCACTGAGAACTGGTAAGATTTAAATAACTCTTAACCATCCTTACTGTTACATAACTCCCATCCTTACTGTTATGTAACTCCATCCTTACTGTTACATAACTTTTTGATATCTTCTTACACAACAGAATTCAAACACCCTAATAGTGTTTATTAAATTCGGGTTAAATGTACTTGGTTTACAAAACTTATTTTTTGCCAACCTAGTGTCAGCAAATATGAACCTGAGATTTAACTTACGATGGAAAAGCTTTAAGTCCAGTAAAGTTCTACCCAAGTCCATTCTTCTTGCTGGGACAACATTGAATCCTAAACCTAAAACAGCTAGTTGCTCTTTAGACAAAACCAGGTATAAATGAATCTATTAAACTGAAGTGTTTTTTTTTTTCAATATAGAAGGTTAAAAATAAAGTAGGCGAGGAGAATGGATTTTAAGTATTGTTTATGTTTTAGATAAATGTACTTCTGTTGATTATGTTGCATTTTTTAATTGAATTATTTAATTGGTTTACAGTTGTAATTAATTTCATGGTAGGAGGTTGTACAAAAGGGTTTGTGTTTTATTCTGAAGTAGTCCCTTTTGACACTAAAACAAAGAATAAAGTCTTTATTTGTTAAGTTTGCGGTTGTCTGGTTCCTTGGTCCTTGTTCTACCAGTCTTAGTTGGTTATTGTGAGATGTTTTTGTTTCGGCTATTCGTGTGGGAGCATTTTTACATTTTGGCCTCTATGTAGCTATTAACATGCTTGTATTGGGTTTCTGTGAACAGTTCTGTATAGGCAGCAGTGTTCTCAGGGTTTATGGGGGCTTGAAATTTTGCCAGGTAATCACTTAATAGCAGGAAGTTAGCATTAGAGTAGTTCCTGAATATTCCAGTGTTAGCTGGGGATCCAGGTTTTATTTATATTTCAAAGGAGACCATTTTGTGGTCTGACCTTACCAGGGAAGACATTATACTAGGGGCTGTGCAGACCTCTCCCATATTAGTGAAAGCCACATTCATTATTGTTGCACCCCTGGTGGGTATATTAACAATCTTGTACAGGGAGTTTGTGTTTACAAAATCCAGAAATCTCTATCCCTGTATGTTTGGTGTCATATAAGATTCCAAGTCAATAGTGGGGGTAATTAAAGTCACTCATGAATATGGTATTGGGTTGCATGGTGAGTGTTTCCAATAAGTTTAAATACATGATATGGGTTTCCTGGTCATAGAGGGGGACCTGTAGCTTGCAATGAAATGGTATTGGATTTTGCCTATGGTGATTTGAACATGGAGAAGCTGAAGTGCATTGTGCTGTTTGACCAGCCTTGAGGTATATTTATTTTTGATGTATGTCTAGGCACCTCCACCTTTAGTCACTGTCTGTGTACTAACTGGTCTAAATGTGTGTAAGGGATAATAACCTTGCACTGTTGGTGTGTACTCTGAAGCTTTAAACTATGTCTTAGTGACCGCACAGACATCAGCATTCTTTAGAATGAAGAGAACTTCCAGGGAGATAAGATTTTTGTTTAGACTCCTAGCATTGATCAGTAAACCTTTAGATTTTCTTGGCTTTGATTTACCATGTCAGACGTACTTTCAGTTTGGCATTGCCAAAAAAGGCATTATGTGGGAAGACAAGATTTTAGCTAATATTCGAAAGCCTAGAGGGGAGAGGTGCAGAACATCCCTGGCAAAGCAGCGTGGTCTGTTGACCATCTCCTTCCATGCTGACAAATATTGCACCCCCCTTATAATGACACCAGAAACTTAGCTAATTATCTTTGGTTCATATTGTGGCATCATCCTTGGAGAAGGTAAAATACTGCTCGATGCTATGCTCGTACCAGCCTGGGATACATATTGCAAGAGCCCCATGATGTCTCATTTCATGTAGTATAGGGAGGTGCTCCTCAGGTCATTTACACCAGCATGGACTATAACAGAGTCTTATTGGTACTCATGGTCCAATGACCTGAGTGTGTGTGTAATGTGGTGGATACTAGCCCCTGATAAGTAACTGTCTGTGACCTTTTCCTTCCTCAGCCTGATGAGAGGGACATCAGGATGTCTCATGATGTAATGACCGGAATGTTGGATTGTGTGGTGGCTTGCCTTATGGCCTTAGAAATGCCATGAGATGTGGCTGTATGTGTTGATGTGGGTACTGTTTTGAAAGAGTGTATTCAGGGCTATACTTTGGCTAGGAGGTCTTTTGTTTAGGAAGGTTACATTTAAGTGCCTCAGCATATGTGGGTCTATATGTCTGCTTTGAATTGTGTACTATGGGTGTAGCATGTGTACTACTGACAGCCTTCTTGACATTAGGAGTAATTTTATGTGAGAACTTTGCCTCCAGTGTCATTGTGTAAATACATCTCTCACATACCGTATCCGTTTGCTTGAGAATTAACTGGTTGTCAGTAAACATGAGGCAATTTCTACATTGCCTCAGGATGCCCATATCCAACAAGCTGGTAATGGAGATGGTAGGAAAGTTCATATCCATGGCAACAGATCCTTTTTTATTGATTAGACAGTTGGAGCGAGAATGTAAAGCAATGTCAGGAGTAACCGGTTTGCAACTCTGGGACCAGTGCTTGTCACTGAAAACTAGTTGTCCTGTGTGCAACTAGGTGGTGATGAAATTTCAATGGTGCTTTTACAGGAAAATATGAGTCAAGGTGTCTGTGTCTATACAGGCCACTGCCAAACACTTGAGGGGTAAGTTATAAGTAGACCCTAACTGATTTATGGATGAAGTATTTAGGCAGATATTCTGAAGTTAGAAACAAATCAAGCAGTACTTACTGAAAAGAAAGAATTAGCTTGTCAAGAATGATGAAAAGGGGAGTTGCTTGAATGGCTACTGGCTGGCTACTACTAGTGTTGGTCTCACCTTAGCTTCAGTATGCTGGGATATAATTCCTCTTTGCTTCTTCTCTCACCAGAAGCAAAACATTTGCATCAATCCCAAGATTAGAAGTGGGCCACAGCCTGTTTGATGATCCACATTCTAGTCCCAGATGATGCAAGGATCTGTAGTCTTTTCCTGGTAGATGCCTTCAGTAGCAACCAGACCAGTCAGGAACATCAAGCATGGGCACTAACTGCCCAACCAGACAAAGGAATCAACATACTCTGCTCCTTCTCTCACCAGGAGCAAAATGTAAGCACAAATTCTAAGCTGGCACCTATGAAGCAGTTATTAGGCTTTCCAGTGAGCAGCCATCTGCAGAGGTGTCTGACTTCCTGAAGGATACTGTTATGCATTTCTTAGCATTTAGTTTTACACAATGGCACGGACAATAGTTATTTGTCTGTCAGCCCTTGTTGGAGAACATGAGTGTCAGTGGGGGATTCTGTAACTGCTACTAATTTGGAATCATCTGCAAATCTGGTCAGACAGAGACCTGTGACATTGGCCATGATTTCAGAGAAGTAGATGCCAAAAAGGAGCAGTCCCAGGACCAGTCCCTGAGTCACTGTGCTGGTAATTGGCCTCTTTGTAGAGGTGGGTTCCCCAGTTCTAACTTCCTGGATCCTGTCTGTGAGCCATCTGGCAGTCCACTTGGTGACGTAAGGATATATACCGTATTATACCTCTGCACAGAAGACACCCCATTTGAGAGTAAAAATGCCTTGGCTTCTGTAAAATTAAATACTTTTACTCTCAGTCTCTTTTGTATTCCAAATAATAGATAGCCCTTGTATCACATGGAGCTACATCACCTAACAAAGATTTACAAAGGAAATGATACAGCAAACACTAGTCTCTTAAGTTATATTCACTTGATAATAGACATCAAGGGTTCTGTTTTGTCATTGTTCCTTTTTTTCCTTACATTGCCCCAGAATATACTACTAATAATACATGTGTAATGTATGATTGGCACAGCTCATTGTGGTTCCTTTGGATCACTTAGGAGGTGCAAGAAGTAATGCAACTTGTACCATTAGCAATGGATGCACACAAACATTGCACGCAATAGCTATATGTATACTCCAACTTAGTTGGAACTGGGCTACAAACAACTGCAATACTCAAACACTCTGTGTGTGTGTGTGTGTGTGTGTGTGTGTGTGTGTGTGTGTGTGTGTGTGTGTGTGTGTGTGTGTGTGTGTGTGTGTGTGTGTGTGTGCGTGTGTGTGTGTATGTATAGAGAGAGAGAGATCACAAATCTATTTTAGAAGCAAAAATGTCTCCTTCAAAAAGGATCAAAAGGTTATTCTGGCATCATGTAATTAATATAACTGAAGAAAAAAAGGGGGTTTCCTTAATAAATTCATAATTCATTATTAACATTCTCAAGGTAAAATGTATAAAAAAGAAGCAAAAATATAGGAAGGAAGTACTGAATGACAGGCATCTTTCAGATTTTCTTAGGATCATAGGAAGTTATTAAGCTAATGGCCCTAGGGCCCTTACAAGCCTAGCCAAGTTCAACCAGTGTTCCCAAGATTGTTTGGTTCAAGTAGACACTACAATCAGCAGCCATTGCCCCTGTCCCAAGAAGGACACGGGTAGAATCCCATCGGGGTATATTTCTAGTTACCCATCCAATCATCCAAATTGTGCTTAAATAGGGCCAATGGGGGTCTTTGTTTAGCATAAATAGGAAGCTTGTTCCAAAGGTGGGGCAGCCTCTGAGAGACAAATCTCTCTTCCAGCAAGCTCTGTTGATGTCACATACCAGGTTAAGGTACTTTGAGCGAGTGGCGCATGTGTCATTTGACTTGCGAATGTGCAGCATTTCTGTCAAAACTGGTTCAGAGATTATGCAAGGCACAGGTCGCCTCTGAGCAGTCTGTATGACGCAGAATAAAGTGACAGTGTTTTCAGTCTGTCCGCATAAGGCAGATCTTGAAGACCCTGATTTTTTTTCATAAGGTACCTTTGTAGTTTCTCCAATTGCTGCAGGTGTTTGGAAAGGAACATAACAAAGGGAGCACTGCCTGATGAAGGAAGTGTATAGGGGGGTTATAACCTCTCTTTTTCTGGAGGCAATGCCTTACTTATGAGATGAGCAATATAAAATGCCCTTTTTACCATTGTGGAGATATGGTGATGGAAATTAAGGTTGCTTTCAACCTATGTGCCCAAATCTCTCACCACTGACTGTATGCTTAGAGTATTGCTATTGATGTGGTAGTCTGCAGAATCATCACCTTTGCCGTAGGGGATGATAATGCATTTTTTGCATTAAGTTTAAGATCATGACTTTGGCACCAGTCATTAGTCTGTGTGAGACCTTCTTGCGGGATGTTGACATTGCAAGGGGTTTCAGTGATTGCTCTCAGTTTGCAGTCATCCACAGTCCCTTAGTTTTAGCCTGTACTTCGGAGAAGTAGACTCCAAACAGTAGTGGTCCCAGAACAGATCCCTGTGGAAAACAGCTGGTTACGGGTCTGCTGGAGGAGGTGTAATCCTTTATTTTGACAGTATGAATTCTGTCCGTGAGCCAGCTTGCAACCCACCCGAGAGTATATGGGTTGACACCCAGACAGGTGAGTTTATCAATAATGTCTGAGTAGGGGATTGTGTCAGAGGCCTTAGCTAAGTCTAGCTAGGCCGTATGGACAGATTTGCCCTTGTCTAGGGCTTTGGTAACCGTCTCGAAGTCCACCAAGTTTAACAGGCATGATCTCCCCTTGACAAAGCCAAACTGGGTGGGATCAAGAATTTGGAGATTTCCTATATCTTTGTTAATAAGGTCCATGATGATTCATTTCATGGCCTTGCAGATAAGGCTGGTCAGGCTAATGGATCTGTTGTTTCCAGGGTCTGTGGCTGCACTCCCTTTGTGCACAGGGATGACAGTAGCTGTTTTCCATTGCACTGGAGTGAAGCCAGTGCTTAGATTGTGATTGAAAAGCATACTCAATGGTGGTGTAAATTCCTGTTTTAACCCATGCAGAACACAGCCTGGGATGTTGTCTGGGCCCATAGTGGCTGTGTTTTTGGCCTTGAAGAGGGCATTTAAGACCTGCTCCTTGGAGATAATAGGCGGGGACAGGCTTTTGAGATGTTTTGGGGGTATATGTGACGAGGACAGGGGAGTGAGGTTTTCACTGAATCTGTCAGCCAGCAAGTTTGATATATCCACAAGTTCTATATATGTAGTACCATTAACTACAAGTTCATCACAAATCTGGGCCTTACCTTTGAGGTTATGGATGTAACTAGACTGCCTTGTGGTTATCCTTAGTTAGAAAAGCTAATTTGGATTCACAGTTAGCTTTGGAAGACTTCACTAGGAGTCTTATTTGCTTGTTTAAGTTGAGGAGGGAGTGTTTCCAGTTTTGAGACTGTCGCTATATGCTCTTATTAGACAGCAATTTCTTTCTCATGTTGTGTAGCCTATTAATGGCAGTTGTCCACCAGGCAGGTTTGTTTTTCCTTGAAGATCTTGCTTTGGTTTTATCAGGTACGGCAGAGTCAATACAGTTGTACAGGTGCTTGTGTAAAGCACTGGTGTATAACTCAGCATAGGTACATGTTCCATCAGTGGGGGAGGGGCTATGAGGCTATTTATGCCAACATGTAAGAGGTAGTAATTGGCTTTGGAGATGTTTTTTAGTCTAGTTGCTGCTAAGGGGGGGGGGGGGGCTTGTGTTATAGTTACTTCTAGCAAGACTGAATTGTGGTCAGATCTCACAAGGGATGGCCACACTCTGGGGGGTGGTGCAGTGGTCTCCCATGTTGGTGAGCACTAGGTCCAGGATGTTTGAGCCCCTTGTGGGTATGTCAACCAGCTGGTCCAGGGCATTGGAGTTAATGAAGTCCAGGAACCTTTGGGCAAGTGAGTTAGAACACATATAGTTTACCCAGTCTATGGACGGGTAATTAAAGACACCAGGATGTTTGGTTTCTTGATTGACTCAAATAGATCCAAGTAGCTGATTGGATGTCATGATTCATGCAGGTGATTCTATAGCTGGTAATGACATGAATTGCAGCTGAAGTAATTCAAGGGAATCATGCTGTTTAACCACTCTAGAGGTATATTTATCTTTAATGGATATTGATACACCACCTCCTTTAGTTCTCATGCATTCAGTTTGTGGTCTGAATGTGTGGAAGGAAATGTAACCTGGTATAGCTGGGGTGCTCTCTACAGCCTTAAACCAGGGCTCAGTGACTGCACAAATGTCAGTATCTTCCAGGGATAGGACTGCTTCCAGTGAGTGCAGTTTCTGGTTTTGACTCCTAGCAATTAGCAGCATAACCTTAAGTTTGTTTTTAGAGGGTATTTTTACATCAGGAATTTTGTTCTTGTGATATTGCCTAAAAAAGGCACTATGGGAATGACAAGAGCCTTAGCCAGTAACTGAAATCTCAGGGGTGACAGATGAAGACCATCTCTGGCAAAGCATCAAGGTGTGTCAACCAAGTCATTCCAGGCTGATAGATACTGGATCCACTTTGAATGACACTAGAAACGAAAATTATTGATGTCAATAATTTTTTGTTTGTATTGAGGTGTCATCCTAGGCGAAGGTATAATACTGCTTAAGGCTAGGGACATATCTGCCTGAGACACATAATCTAGAGCCCAGTCATATCTCTCCATGTACGTCTCAAGTCGTTCATACTAGCATGGACTATGACAGTGTCATAAAAGTGCCTGTTCTTCAGAGACTTGAGTGCGTGTGTGATGTGGTGCATCCTGGCACGTGACAGCTGACTGTGACCTTTTCCTAATCCATCCTGATGAGAGACACAGCTGTGTGTCTCACAACTGAGTCGCCTGTGACTAAGATGTTTGTTTTTGTGTTATGTCTTAGGGGCATGACTGGTGAGACTCTGGTGTGTGATATATTATGTGTACTATGTTCTGCAGAGGATGTATTGTATGAAGTGTGGTTATGTTTCTGTTTAGGAGGTCTCTGATGTTTAGGTAAACTTCCTGTAATGATCTCCGCATATGTAGGTTTTTGTGTTGTTGATTTGGTAGGTGCAGGAGGTTAGGTCTGCATGCTGACAACCTGCTTGTTATCAGATGGACTGACTGCTGAGCGAGAAAGCCTGGATTCTAGGATGTTCTTCATGTTTCACTGTTGCAGTCCTCACATATAGGTTATCCGGCTCCCGGTAGCCCTCAGTCGGCCAGAATAACCAGAGTCCTTGGTATATGACGTCAACTGCCGCCAGTTGTAAAACTGATGTCAGTACGTCAGTTATAAAGGGAGGCAGCCGACGCCATTTCCGCAGTCTTTTTTGCAGCGGAGCCCGAAGCAGATGCAATTCACACTAGTGCCGGTCGGCCGTTTACCTTCGTTTCGCTTTCCGACTACCGAGTTGAAGACGCCTTCGGATAAGTACCCCATTGAGGATCCTCTTTTCTTGCTTTAACAAATGTCCGATAAATTTAATAACTGTCTTGCCTGTGGAAAACAGATTCCGCACCGTGATTTCTATTCCTGTTGTATAACTTGTGTGGGCCTTGAGCACGACGTCCCTAACTGCGATCTCTGTACTTCCTTTAACCCTCGTACCATACGCCGTAGAGCTAAGATTTTGTTAAAGCATTTCAGAGTCTGGCCTAAGTTCATCGGTATGGCATCTTCTGGTCTCCCAACTTTGGATATACCTAAGAAACGCAAAAACAAGGACCGCGACAGGCCTAGGGTTAAATCTACCGATGAGGCACCAGTGCAATTGGTCGTCAGCACAGCAGTAGTCTCACATAATGAATTGGTGTGGACTAGAAGAAGTGGGTTGTCAATATACATGAGGCAATTGCTACATTGCCTCAGGATGCCCATGTCATCCAGGCTGGCTGGAGAAACTATAGGAAATTGTCCGTCCAGTTTTCATAATTGTGCAATACAACACAGGAGAGATGGGAATATGAATAAATCATTTTCACTCATCATTTCCTTTCAAATTGTACTGTAAATTATATTAAGAGTAGCTTTGTGTGCGTGCTTATCACTTGTATCCTTTGAATGGGCTTTTCCTATTTAAACAGTTCCGTCTCAAAAAATACTAAGGCAAGTGTCCCAAAATTTTAGGGCAATTTCTAATTACAAATACTGCAACTGGCTGCTGCAAAAAGAAAATCTAAAACAGCAACTGTCAAACTCGCCATGAAAAGAGGAGATACCCAATGGCAAAATACTCCTTCTCTCTCAGTTACATATGTGCAAAGCCACAGGCCTTTGACGTTGTCACCATCTCATAACGTAAAAGGATCATGAATTTTTGCTACATTATTTATTATTTTATGTATTGCTGTGAGAATGTTTGGAATGGTACTTGGCTATACCACTCAACCTGCATACATTAAAAAATCTGGACAAAGGCTCTTGAAAACTTGCATAGCGGGTGAAAAAATCTGATCAGCTAACTAATATGAAATTTGAATACATATCCTCTTCCACTTCCAAAAAAAACTCTGAGTGCAGATATTTGCACTAAACAGTAGTAGGACATGGTTTGGCTACCTTTGTCCTATTTCTGTGTGATAGGGCATGTTAATAAATAGTATGGCCACTCAATTTTGTTTTTTTTTATAATACAGCTGAGTTGGGGCACAATCCATGATTCAGTTTAAAGTGTGGTTCTGGTGCCCTTGCTCGTTTAGCAGATAATCTGACCCTGTACAAATATCTTTCTGTAAGCCTAGAAGCTAGAACCACAGTGGAGCTGTACTTAAAAGTCCAGTAATAAAACTTCAGTGTACCAAGCACTGATTCTCTACACTTGGTCTAACACCATAGCAAGCTCTGCCCTTCTCATATCTGAGAAATCACCACTTACCTGTCATTCTGGACTGAGATGAAAGCCTGCCTTTAGACCATTTTAAGTGCAAATATCATAACTCAGGGCAACTAACATGACACCTTTATTCACTTCTTTTTACTTAATATTCTTGGATAGAATGTTCACCTATCAGTATGCTATCACTTCATCTCTTTTTATCACGGGTGGGAGGATGGCATAATGGTTAAGGTGTTTACCTTGCAGACACAAGGTACAGGGTTTGATTCTCCCATGGGGTAATTGGCTAGGCTTAAAAATGGCCCACAAGGGCAGTTAACCTAGTACTAACCTATGAACCTATAAAACACTTGCTCTAGCATCCAACCCTTAGTTTCTTTTCTCCTCACCTCCTGAAAAAACATATTAGTTTCTTCTTTTTCTACATAATGATTATGTATAAATATGTAGTACTGTAAGCAGTGGTGCAGTAATGTTTTATATAACCCTTTACGTGTGTTACTGAGTTGTTATATTTTCTGTTTAAATATGTTGAGCTCTGACTATATTTACTTCATTGTAAGATCTTGCATATCTTTGTACCACCTGGCTGAAACTGAAATTGTCCATTGAGATTAGAGCTCTTCCTCAGTAAAGAAATTCAAGTAAATAAATACTGGTACTCTAAATACTTTGAGATAAAACACAGTAGCAAATCACATTCCCAGGAACTAGAAGGAAACATCCCTCCCTGCATTCAACTATAGCCGATAACAAGTCAATGAAAAATGCTGAGGAAACTGGCAAATGTACTGTTGGAACTTGGAAGTGGTAATAAAGTGTCAAATTTGTAATGTAAATGTACTTAGCTTTTTGTAAGTTATTGTATCTATTAACATATGCAAATAATGATGCATGGTTAAAGTTGTCACAACTAATACACTAAAGAAAACACACATCGACATTCCTTTTTTTTTTTTGCAGTGTTCAGTAACTGGAGTAATTGGAGTAATTAGATTCAGTAATTGTAATTATTTGCACACACATCAGTGTCCCACTGTCATGTATTTGAAGAGATGTCCAAAACTGTATGAAGATTGTGTGGGGTGCTTAGAGTAAGTATTGTTAGAAAATTTTACTGGAATGTAGCATAACACTGGAATGCATAAAAATTTTTATTTTATGGATTGAAGTGGTTAGCAATATAGAAAACAGTTTATGTATGTTTATAAATATTTACATATGATATACATCACTAGCAGTCTGCAGGGCTTCCATACGAGGTGCTTTTCAGTATTCATGGAAATTATAGTTTTAGGGTGTTAATTAAGACAGAGGGTGTGACTGATGGGAGGGGAGGGGATTGCTACTGAATATTCTGTGGGGTACTTTGTGTTACCCATTGTCTTTCAGTGGAGCTGCTGCCCACTGCACCCTCTTTCACATTAGGAATTATCCGGCTAGAACTAGAAGCATCATATCCCCTGGAGGGGGCTGCAAATCCCCTGCACCCCCTGCTACCTGATAACATGGCAGTGGAAAGCCAGCACATGTAATGTTAAGGTTTGAAACTGTCAAGGTCAAAAGTAATCTTTATTGTTGTTCAGATTATACAATTTGTGCATCACTGAATGAAATGTTACTCCTTCTCAAAGTGGAGGCATTTTCACACGCAGGCAATCTGTATTACAACAGCTTATTGTCTTACACTCTTAACTAACTATGCATAAAAATTGCACAGAAAAGGGGAACATTTCACAGTAATCATTACTGCACATTTAGGATTGCTGTAATCATTATTGCACATTTAGGATTGCATAAGAATATGAATTAACAGAATCCCAGTGGGATTATTGCACAAAAATATGTGATATGACTACTGGAAATTCCAACAGTCAGATCAGAGTTCAGAGTTCAGCATAGTCTTGACTTAGTGCAAGTTTAGTAGTCTGATGGCCTGTGGAAAAAGATCATACCCCGGATTCTTAAAAGCTTACATGGAGTGCAAGATCGGTTTAGGAGCCCAAGCAGGCAGTAAGTCTGCAATGGGAACTAGTAACAGCCTGCAGGGGCGTGCACGAGCGCTCCTGCACTAATCACGCATGAACTAAGCTCTGGTATGCAAATCACCCCATTTGCAGGTGAAATCCATGCAAATGAGGTGCTTTTGCAATCCAGAAAGCTCACAACAGTCCGTGCAAGACTAGTGCGATCTGCAGAAATGTACTCTGTTAGTATCCGAGTGCATTTCTGCAAAATCCAAAATGGAGCTATGACAGCTCCATATAAAGGCTGCATATAATATAAGCATGCCAGTGGCCAAGTATAAGGTCATTGGCATTGCAAACAATACAAAACATAAAAAAATAAACTTTTATTTTTTTTTAGCCGATCTCGGCTGTTTTAAGTGTAGGTCAGCAACGCGCAAATGGGAACGGGGTGGAAAATAATAAAATAAACCTAAAATAAGCATTCTAACTAAAATCAGTATTCTGCCATGCAAGTCAATGGCAGGCAGAAGACAACCTGGCCAGTGAGTAGTGGTTGCTAAGGGGGGGAGGCTCAGTGTGAGACATGTAACTATGCATTAGCAGGCAATCCTATGCAAATGAGGGGAAGGATAGTGGATCCCAGTTTCCCCCAGCATGTGAGTCAGGTCCCAACAATGTAAGAGTAGGAATAGCTTTGTGTAAGCCTAGGAGGTAGGTGACATCATGGGGGGGGGGGGTGTCAGGCATACTGTAAGTGGATTGGAGCCCTGTGGCTCGAGTTTGCTCATAGCTCAGCACAGCTAAGCTAGGGGGTGTGTCTAAACCTGCCCAGGAGTCTTTACAAAGCCTAAGCGGGTGTGCGTGCCTTGCACCGGGTTTTACAGGAGCAAAAAAAGAAGTTTAACAGGAAATAGCAGCACTGTGCACATTTGAGCACTCTGTTTGCGCGGCGCGCCCCTGGCCTAAACAGGAGGTAATGGGAAGGGAAAACAGCAGTAGGAAGGTAATCAAGGAGTACTAGCTTAGCTGGCAGGTGAAATGTAGCAGAATTGGCCAATTACACAGGCAGCAGACCAGCCCAGCCCAGAACACTACTATAAACTATGCAAATACCTACCCCTCTGTTTTTTCCCACACTCTACACCACCGGTGTAAATAAGTGGGGAACTTAATAATACTCACAACAGCAAAATGTTAGGGGCTGCAATAGCTATCATACAACTTGTGGAAGAGGCTGAAGGTAGTGAGGATGTGAATGCTGCCGACCAACCCACGGTGAGGAGACTGAGACAAGTGTACAAACTCAGGGTAACCTACCAAGGACTACATGAGCTGGAGATACTGGAGCGCTATACAGCAAATTGTTGAGCGGTGCTGGCCACACCTGACGCACAAAACTAACAGAGGGGAACCCATCCTAGTGTGGATACAAAGGTGTGTGTAGGCCTAAGAATACTAGCTACAGGTACCTTCCAAAGGCCAACTGGGGATATGATGGGAATTTCACAGGCAGCATCCAGGGTACTCCCTCAGTTCCTGGATACCATGTCCGCACATGTCGGTGAGCACGTATATTTCCCCAACACCCGGGAGGCGTTGGCCAGCAATATTCATCTCTTCCACCAAATAGCAGAATATCCTCAGGTAGTGGGTGCAATAGACTGCACGCACATACGCATCAAAGCACCACCCGGTGAGCAGGGTAGGGACTCCATCAACCGCAAGGGCTTCCCCTCCATCAACTGCCAGGTCATGTCCGAATCCTAGGGTGTAATAATGAATGTGTGTGCTGGCTGCCCTGGAAGCTATCACGATTCCCACATCTGGCATTTGATACAGCTGTACCAGAGATTTGCCAGTGAGGGCATCCCACACGGTCACCTAGAGGGGGATGCTGGATGTGCACTGGAGCCATGGCTGATGACACCCATTAGAAATACACACACACACACACACACAAACAAGATCTCCATAATGAGGCACACGCACAAACAAGAATCATAATAGAGCATGTGTTTGGGATGCTCAAGTCATGGTTCTGGTGCCTGGACACATCCGGTGGAGCCTTGTAGTACTCACCAACTACATGTACCCAAATTGTCCTTGTATGTGCCATGCTACACAATATGATCCTGCAGAAACAGCTGCAGCAGAAACAGCACGGGGCAGGGCCACACAGCCCCCCCCACCATTGCTAAGGCCTGCATAGGCACAGAGTGACTCAGAGGAGGAACAACATGAGCCTGCCCCAGTAGGCAGAAGGAGGTGTGCCCAGTATGCCATGGCCTTGGCAAAGAGGCAACACATAGCACATACACTGATACGGGAGGGACCCAGGGAATAACACCTCTCTCCGACTCTCACATACAGTAAAAGGGATGCCAGACATTACACTACCTGTGCCTAACCATGTGTAGGGAGTGTGCTATGTGCAGCCGACATAGGCAGCCCTGCAGCACCACCCTCAATACTGGGACACCCAAAAGATAATTGACTCACACATGCCAGTCGGGGGGGGGGGATCACATACCCAACAACCAGTAGGACAGGTGTAGACAAACACAAACAAATACTGTGCTATGGCCTCTGAATGAGGCCTATGGGTAACCTCCCTCCAGGCCTACACAGACGGACTACAGCAGGCCAGGCAGTGGGATGTCAGTTCTGAAGGCTAGGAAGTCAGAAACTGATATGTAGGTAATTAAAAGCTAAGAACTGTAGTACACTGGTATGCCTCTAGCCAGCCTGATAGGTAAGACTACAGACTGAAATGGAGTACCTGACATGCCAGTACAATACTAGCAGATGTGTACCAGTGTCAGGTGTGTGCCCCCCATCCTACATAGACATATAGTAACAGTCAGGTGTGCCCCCCAATCCTGTGTAGAAATGTAGAAATAGTCAGGTGTGCCCTCTCCCCATCCTACTTAGAAATATAGTAACAGTCAGGTGTGCACCCCCCCCAGTCTTGTGTAGAAATAGTCAGGTGTGCCCCCCCCATCCTATATCGAAATATAGTAACAGTCAGGTGTGTCCCCCCCCACACCTGTGTAGATATATAGAAACAGTCAGCATGCTACCTTTCGGTGTATGACACAAAGGTCAGCACTGCAGTACAAACTACCTAGACTTCATCCACACATGCAATACAGATGGCCATACTGGGCATGCTCACACACTTGGAGAAATGAAGGCAATGTCAGTCAACAGCATACTGAAAGGTCATACTGGGCATGCTCACACACTTAAACACATGAAGGCCATGTCTGCAAACACCATTGGACCAGACATATCTGGCAGTCGCAATTGTTAGTGCTGACACTCATCAGTATGCACCACTCATGCCTTGCACACACAGTGGATAGGAATACAGACATATATGTAAAGACAACACACTCTAATAAGCCAAAGGTAGACAGACATAGATGTGTGGAAGAGGGTGACTGTGACAAGGAGCCATCTAAGCCTGTCCCACCCAGCACATAGCCAAAGGGCCTCAAACACATGAGGTGCAGATGTCACTCACTGCAGATACTAGCCACCAGTATCTGTCAGCATTATATACTATGTGGTGCACGTGCCAGCCAGTCATCTAGCAGCTGTCTACATGTACCTGTGAAAATGACCCTATGTGTGCCCACATGTGGCATGTCAACCCCTAGATGAATAGGTTATGGCACATGCACACACACTGTCCTCCCCATAGCCATAATATGACAAGCCTGCTGAGGTAATCCAATGTGAAATACACCTTTGGGAGAGTTGTAGCCCAGTAATCTCTGTAGCACATCCCATAACTGTGTACTGCTGTAGTGTGATAAACTAGTTAGAAGTTCTAATCCCAGACTTGGCAACTGTGTGTGTGTGTTTGTGTGTGTGTCTGTCTGACTGTGTAGAGAGCAATGCTTTTTAGGTTAGTCACACTCCCAACAAATCAAATGCTCAACCTTGGCAAGGCTGCTGATGTCATCCACCTAGAAATATACCTCTGGGAAGATTGTAGCCCAGTAATCTCTATAGCTTGTCCTGTAACTGCGTACTGCTGCCGTGTGATAAAGTAGTTAGATAGGTGTTCTAATCCCAGTCATGGCAAATGTGTGTGTGCGTGTGTGTGTGTGTGTGTGTGTGTGTGTGTGTGTGTGTGTGTGTGTGTGTCTGTGAAGAGAGCAATTCCATTAGGGTACTCACACTCCTTACAATTCATATGCTCAACTTTGACAAGGCTGCTGATGTCATCCACCTAGAAATATATTTCTGGGAAGGTTGTAGCCCAGTAATCTCTGTAGCGCATCCTCTGCTGTAGTGTGATAAAGTAGGTAGGTGTTCTAATCCCAGACATGGCAAGTGTGTGTGTGTGTGTGTGTGTGTGTGTGTGTGTGTGTGTGTGTGTGTGTGTGTGTGTGGCTGACTCTGTGTAGAGAGCAATGCTTTTTAGGGTACTCACACTCCCTACAATTCATATGCTCAACTTTGGCAAGGCTGCTGATGTCACCCACTTAGAAATACACCTCTGGGAAAGTTGTAGCCCAGTAATCTCCATAGTGTGTGCCATAACTGCATACTACTGTAGTGTGATTTAGAACTGCGTTAGGTTTCCATCCCCACCCATGGTGATTCTGGATGTTTTGTGTGTGTTACAATGTCAGTGTACGGATCAATGCATTTTAGGCTAGTCACACGCAGTATATTTCAAATGGCATACTTTGGCAATCCTGCTGATGTCATTCATTGTGAAAAACACCTTTGGGGAAGGGGTTTCCCAGTAATCCCCATGGTGCGCCCTATAACAGCACCATGCTGTAATGTGATGTAGACCTCTGTTAGGGGTTCTATACCCACACGTCTGTTCTGGATGTTTTGTTTGTGTGTCACTGTATGTGTAGGGAGCAATGCATTTTAGGCTAGTCACACGCAGTACATTTCAAATTGCCTACTTTGGCAATCCTGCTGATGTCATCCAATGTGATATACACCTTTGGGGAAGGAGTACTCCAGTAATCTCCATGGCGCATACTATAACTGCGCAGTGCTGTAGTGTAATAAACCAGTTAGGTAGGGGTTCTACTCTCAGACATGACGTGTGTGTGTGTGTGTGTGTGTGTGTGTGTGTGTGTGTGTGTGTGTGTGTGTGTGTGTGTGTGTGTGATTAACTCGTATCCTGTGTGGAGGTGGTTGTGAGTGTGTGACACCTGTGGCCAATGTGGAGCGGGTTTTGCATATTTCTTATATGGTGGCCCTACTATATACCACAATGTCCACCATACAGGGATAGATGTGAAATATCTGAGAGGCTGGGGTGCAAAGCTGTACCCATACATGTGACATCAAGGCCAGGCAATCAGTTAGCAACCCCACTATTACCCAGAGCACACTTTTAACCCATGTCTCATACACACACACACACATGCCTAGGGAACAGCCAGTATGTGGATAGTACACTGCATATTCTCCACTGATAGTAACTATGGAGCGATAGCAGTGGGCTAGAGAGGGCATGGCATCCTGTCCATCTGTCCAATATGCACGTACATGCAGACAGTGCACCTCACCCATGTTCCCCAATGGACACCTGCAACACCTGTGGTGCCATCACATGTGACCCACAAAGGACATATCATGCCTAACAACATGCCCTGTATGGACAGATACCACTGACACCAGGGAATACCATTAGCATGCTGTCAATGTAGGTGCAGGGTAAACCTGCTGCCTATTACTAATAATGGAGGCCTGATCAGAGGAGGGGGATTCTTCCTCCACTCTGGGCCTTTTGTCCAGGGGGGGTTGAGAACCCCTGATGAGTAATCAAATCCTCAGCCATTTTAAGCATCTGTTTTTTAGGCATGGGGCCTGGAGATGGGCCCTGTGTAGCTTGTCTCTTAGACTGCATGGCTGCTTTAGACTTAGTGTAAGCCTTGATGAAGAAAGAAGAGGAAGGTCTGAAGACCCCTTGAGAGGAGGTAGACCTATCCGCATTTTGAGGTTCACCGCCAAGAGTGGCTTCGGTATCTGTAGTCGGGGTGTGGGCCGAGGAGCCTGCGACCTCGGGCACAGGAGACACCGCCAATGTAGTGTCGTCGGCAGTCAGGGGCTGCGTAGGCGCCTCGCTGAGAACCGGACCACGTGGAGTCGGCTTTGGCGTGGTGTCGGTAGATGCTGCGGACCTCGTGTGTCGGTCCTTGTTTTTGCGTTTTTTAGACAAAACTGGAGTCGGAGTATCCGACGACATAATATAGTTAAATTTTTTGCCAAAATAATGCTGGGCGAACTCCGCCCGACGCTTAATGGTGCGTTTGTTGAATGTAGCGCAAAAGCGACAGACCGAGACGTCGTGGTCTGGGCCTAAACAAGGAATACAGAGGGAATGAAAATCCTTATGCGGTATTTGCTTCCCACATGAAATACAATTATTAACTTTGTCTGACATCGGTCTGAGGCAAGAAAAGTTTCCCCAACGGGGTACTTAGCTTTTAGATGACTTCGGTTGCAAAATTTTTCATAATTTCAGGAGCTGGCCGACCAGCACTTGCGAACTGCTTCTGCTTCGGGCACCACGCGGCAAGAAAGACTGAAGAAAATGGCATCGGCTGGTTCTTTTATACCCCTGGCGCATTGACGTCAGGGAAGAAGCGACGACAACTGACGCCGGACCTAGACTTTGGAATTCGGCCGACCGAGGACCCGCCTGACGGCAGGAGAACCCATCTGTTATGACTGCAGCTGTATTAGCACTTGAACATCTACATTTATGGTAGGTACAAAACTGTACTTTCCCCCCTCACAGATGGGCATGACTGGCACATCTGATGATAATCTGTGTTCACAGCATGGGCCAGACACCCCAGGTACAGTTCCACATGTCACTGTACATGCATGTGGGAGGTGTGCACATCCCAGACACCATCCATGTCGTGGACTAAGGAACCCATACATGGCAAGTAAAGCACACTATTGGCCACACACAATAGTCACCCAGGTGACTGGATGGGGGATACATTACCCACCTGTGTGGGCAAATGCAGAAACTACAGCCCTGAGCCACAATGCAGACCATTGTCATGTGGCCTGATGCCAAGGTATACCCATCGCCTTGCCTTTATAGCCATCTGGCACAGTCTGCCACCACACACCCATGCAGACATGCAGACATGCACCCATGCATGTTAGTACTGGCACCCTGTGTGTGTGTTATATGCGGCACAGGTTCACATCCACACTCACTACAACCCCCATTGGCATACTGAAGCATGCTGTCTGATATCAGACACCTCCCCATACCCTTTGCCCATACAATCTCCGTATGACCCGTGTGGTGCATGTGATACCTGCACAGTGATGTGTTGTGGCAATCCCACTACTGATGAGTTGTAATTCTGGCACTCCCAAGTGTGTCAATGTGTGTGCGTCCCTGTGAGAGTGTTGCTGTGTTGACGCTGGCACCTGTTCATGCGGACTGGTACGTGTACGTCACCTACCGTATAGCTACCATATCCCTGTTACAGATGTCACTCACCATCACATATATGTTCTGAGGGCTCCACAACAGGTAACCCATGTGGTGCATCAAATAACTGCATAGAACTGTGAAAGCACAACATAGTCATCAGGAGTTTGATACCATGTGCTGGTAGGTGTGTGACACAAACATGCTTAGGTTTTACACTCTCACCCCTCCATGACTTGTCTTTGCCTCTGTCTGCCTCTCCCACTCCCTCTCTGGTGGATGTGTAGACCTACACCTGCTTTGCTTAGGCAGCAGCATGTGTATTTTAAGTGATGCTCATGATCAGCTGATGGTCTCTGCATGAATAGCAGCCCTCACATAGCTGATTGCATGTGGAACAGCTGTGCTAACATTCCCATAGCCAATTGCATGGAAACACTCTCCAATATCTAGGAGCATCATGTTGGTGTTGGCCCTTTTCATTCACTGTGAGCAGGAGCTAGCTCTGTTGTTTGGCAAACAGCATCTCAGATGGATTGGGGATTTACCTCTAACAACATACACTGTGGAAACAGGGAACACACATTTTGGGGATGTGCCTGACCTGACTACAGACTGCAAGTGCTGCTATACTGCATTTGGAGTAATGTTGGTTTAACAGTGTGTGTGTGTGTGTGTGTGTGTGTGTGTGTGTGTGTGTGTGTGTGTGTGTGTGTGTGTGTGTGTGGATATGGCTGTCCTATATGTCTCAATACCTGCCATGTCAATTCTATGTTTATGAGGAATCCCCATCTACAGACTGGGCATTGTGTTGTGCCTTAGGTTTCATGTGTTACCCATGGAGCATCTATCTGTGGACTGCAGAAAATAGCATGAGGATTGCAGTCTGTAGATGGTGAAAGCCATGACAGTTACTGACTACATATCTCTCATAGAACATATGTTGCAACAAACCCTGTTACAACAGTAAATGTATGAGGTTATCACAGCAACATGTCAATACTGGCCCTCTGTATGTGCTTCCAGCTACAACTCTGTCATCCTTTGGACATATGTCGTGCATGAAGAAGTGCATATGTGCTGTACATCATAATTAGTGTCATCATATCTGATACAAAGCCGGTGAGATTTCAGACTGCTACACATGTTATACAGTAGGGGTTATATTTGATGACATAACCTGGACATACTGTGGTTGTTTGTACAGTACTGAGGTCTGTATACTTATGGTGAATGTCAACAGTATGTGTAGTGTTAATATGTACCTTGGCCTTTGTACAGACTGTGGTAGTTGTCATCGTCCTATGTCCCGTCCTATCTGATGTTACATGCTGCTCCACTATATATTACCATATTGGCTTACATGTTTGTAGGGCCATACACACACATGTCCCTTACCACAGTCAGCCATCAGCCCAAACTGTGTAGTGGCCCAGTATATGTAGGGTTAGTGTGTGAGTGGCACATATGAGGATTGTGTTGAACAGATAGCCCATATACTGTAATATTATGCAAGCTTGCCATATGTGGCTGTGGCTGTGTTCTCATTGGTTGTGGTTATGCACTTTCACACAGGTGTATCTTACCCTATATATGCAGGTACATGTGCATTCCCCCATAGGAGATGTAGGCCGGTGTTAAGCCAGTCTGCCTGTAGCCTGCACAGTGCATTGTTACATGCCTAGCAGCTTAGTGTACTTAACCAGTGAGATGTCATGTGCAGATACTTGCCAGATGTACTGCTGCTGGGCCTCCCTTAACAGTCATGTATGTCAGACAGAGCAGTGGGATGCTGTACAGATGTATGCCAATATCTAGTGGGTGGTATATGGCCATGGCACCCCCTGTACCAGCAGTTATTACATGTCAGGCCAGACAGGGGTGTGTGAATGCATAACCTATAGTGGCATATTTATACCAGTTATGTATTATACCCATCTATATGGCTGTTAACATCCATATTGTCAGGCATGGTACACATGTATTGCACTAAGGAGTTCTGTGTATACCTCTGGACTGTACAGAGTGTGTCAGAATGTCCACACACATTGGCCAGTATCCCTGCTGCAGTCAACAGGGGCAGTACATGCTAGCAGCTGTACTTTACTATGATGTCTGTAGGATGTCTGTCAGTAGCCAATGGCACACGTGGAAAGCAGATGTGCCTGCCCACACACACCATGTCTGTGAAGACAATCCCAATTAAAGTAGCAATAGTATATAGAACTGTAATAGTACACAAATAAAGGTTTCCCATTCCTGCAAACCTGTGTGCGGTGTTTTTTCCTATGACCTCTCTGTGGGTATATATTGCAGGCAAGGATAGTCATTTGTATGGGTGACCCATATAGTGTCCAGTTGTTCAGATGTGAACTGTAGGCATAGTGGCTTTTCCATATTTTGTGCACCTTTTACATATGTATCTTACTGTACATATCTCTGTGTGTGTATGTGTAGTCATATGTATATCTATATATATATAATTTTATATATATTTATATATATATCTATATCTACAGATTTGTGTCTGTGTATATGTATTCTGGGAATGTTGATAGCTTCCACATATTACAATTCCTATTGGAGCCAGACTGTACTGCATGATATGTTACCAATACCAGCCTGACATCATACAGGTGGGATGTAGTACTGTCAACATCTTGTGCCCATGTTATGTCAGGTCCTGGTTATGGGATCTGCAACACTTGGTAGTGTGTTGCAGGGTGGACGTGTTTGGCTGGGGGGGGTATGCCTATTCGTACAAGACCTATATTGTTTGGTGCCTCTCAACCCAATTAACGTTGCATGTGGACATATTTGTTTTTGTTAATCTACCATTACTATCTACAGATGTATGGCCACATATACCTATATATATAAATATATATATATATATATATATATATATATATATATATATATATATATATGTATATCAGCTTACACTTGTATGACTATGCCCATATATACCTACATAGCTATATATCTGCATACATATATGTACCTTGCTGTGTATATGTAGACATATATGTGCATATATATGTGTCAATGTAGGCATTTGCATGTATATATATTTATACATCTATATATATATATATATATATATATATATGTAAATATTTCTAAATACACGTGTATATATCTACATATATAGATAGGTTGTATCTGTTTAGATATTAATATAGTTACACACACATCTATATGTTGGTATACATTCTCTGTACTGTTGCATGACTGGACTGGATGATATGTTTCTGAAAACATCAGATTTATGTATATCTGTCATGGCTTAGTGGTAAATCACATTCTGTGGTGTGCAGGGTCCTGGGTTCGAGCCTTGCAGAGGCTGTTTATTTTGTTGCTGGGCAGATCTATATATAGATATGTATCTACATATATATATATATATATATATATATATATATATATATATATATATAAAATAGAGAACATAAAGACCTATATGAATACAGGCACCGTTAATGGGGGTGAGGGGGCTCAAGTAACATAAGTCTTGCACGTATTGATATCCCCCCCAACCAGCAAAACAGGTCTACCCTGCAATACAATACCAACTGTTGCAAGTGACATAACCAGGACCTGACACTACATGGCCACAAGATGTTAACAGTAAGCCATCCCACATGTATTATGTCAGGCTGGTATTGCTAACATATCATGCAGTACAGTCTGGCTACCATAGTGAATGTACAATGTGTAAGCAATAAACAGTCCCACATAGGGGTATGTCTAGGTAGATACATAGTCAGAGGGTGCACACCATACTGAACAGCCAGTATCCCTACAGTTGCAACCTCATCCGATGGACAGTGTATGAGTCACCCATACCAAAAACAATTGTTGCCTGAAGCATATACCCACAGAGAAGTCAAAGGATGTAGCACAACACACGTTTGTATACATAACAAAGGTTTATTTGTGTACTATTACAGTTGTATATGCTGTGACGACTGGGGCGAGATGGGTGAAGGCTGCCAGCCTAGTCAAATAGAATTTCATACATAATCCTATCAACTGTATAAATATATGTAAAATACAAGTTTGTGTTTTTAAATGTAAAAAAACACTGTAAAATGTGAACTTCAAGATTGTTGCAACATTGCTATCTGCTGTAAGGAAAACCAAGCCAAGTATTTCAAATGTGTCTTTTTAAGTTGAAACGAGGTTATGAATCTCTTTAATGTTTTACAATTCGGCTGCAGTGCGGCTGGATGAAGGTTTCATGCCTGTTGTTTTAAGGCTAATGTTTATGACCAGAATTTAGATGTGGAAGGTGCTTTATTGCTCTAGTTTCTGCTAGAATGTATATGTGAAATGTCTTCTATTGTAAGTTTCTGTACAAGTGTTAGATTGCTAAATAATGCAGTTTGTTTGCCTGGGAAAACCTAAATGTCAAAAATGATGTAATTTGGGGAGGGACCCAGCAAACATATTTGTTAGTAATGTTTAAAATACTATTTCTCACAAGAGACTGAGCATTTTAACTTTGGACATCTAACTTATCAGCACTCTGCCTTATGCTCACATGCAAGTTTTAGCACTGTGATTTCTAATAGGAATAGTTAAAGCTAGTAAAGATTAATTAGGTATTTTTCTTTGAAACCAGACTTGTCCTACTGTATTATTTTAAGTTTCTGTGTGATCTTTGGACTCTTAGTTATCTCTGTGGTGTAACAGTTTTGTCTTGTGTTTTAATTATTTATTATTAAATATCTTTAAACCCTTCTACCTGTTTCTGATTTTGTGTAGAGATAAGCTCTAGAGTACATTGCATATTTATAGAGGTTATTGTAATAGGTCACTCTAAAGTAAGCCTTGACTGTTAGTCATACTACCACTGAATATTAATATTGCACGGTAATAATTGGACACCCTTTTAAGGGCCTTTTAGTAGCTGATATTATTAACTGGGTGGTGGCAGTAATTACTACCATATAGTCTGGGTAAAGGGGCACAGTTAGAGAATCTGTGTCAGCCTTTCCCAGGAGTGTCTGTGAAGTTGTATAAATACTTATCTCAAAGTGTGTGTGTGTGTGTGTGTGTGTGTGTGTGTGTGTGTGTGTGTGTGTGTGTGTGTGTGTGTGTGTGTGTGTGTGTGTGTGTGTTGTGTCAGCCACTTGGCAGGGACATGAAGCATTGGTTGGTCAGAGAGGGTACTGGAGGTTTTAGCTTGCCCATTTAGGCTGAGACCTGGACCCTATAGCTGTGCCAGTGGGAAGTCTTATTGGCGACTTGGTGAGCAAGGGAGCAACCAGCCCCAGACTGACTGTGATCTCTGTGTGCACCTAAGGGAAATTGTACTTTACTGTGTGTATTAGTTATCCTTTCCTCTTCTATGAGACGACCTCCCTGGTGTTAGTGGTAAGGATTGAGGCTCCTTGATTGCTGGGCCATGGCATGGTCGTCACAAGTGTTTGGCAGTGGTGGGATCGACTTCACACACTAATTGGCTTGTAGTGGTGTGGGTAGAGCGAATTCCTGTAGCTTATGTACAGTAATCTCAAAGTGTTTTGTACTTTAAAACAGCCATGCATTGTATACTCAGAGTTCAGATCACAATCATTTTATTTCTTTTGTTAGCTTAGTGTTAGTCAGGGTGAGCAGGCAGCATGTCAGCAGAAGAGTATGGAAAGCTGACAAGGAGCCAGCTGGCAGAAATGTGCCAGGCTAGGGGACTGGTGCATGGAAACCTGACTAAAGCAGCCCTGATTGCAGCATTGGTTACAGCTGCATCAGAGAACAGCAGCCTGGAGGACAATCAGACTGACAGTGGAGATAAAATATCCTTAGAGAATGGACAGCTCAGCCTTTCTGCAGTGGACTTAAAAATCCAGCTGGAGCTAAAGAGACTTGAATTGGAGGCCAGACGTATGAACTAGAAACAGCCGAGAAAATGAGGAGTCTACAAGCTGAGGAAAATGAACAGCAGAGGAGGCATGAGAGGGAAATGCTAACTCTTCGCCAGAGTCATGGAGGTTATGAGGAAGGGAGTAACTGGACCCCAGAAGCACAAAAGGTCAGTAAATTTCTTCCACAGTTTAAAGAGGGGATAATTTTGATAGCTTCATTCATATGTTTGTGGGTATGTAAACAGTATGAAGTTGATCAAGGGCTCTAGGTACAGTTCCTGACCCCCTTACTCTGTGGTAAAGCTGTAACTTCTTTAGTAGAAATGCATAGCACTGACCATTTTGATTATACAGCTGTAAAAAGACATTTATTAGAATATTTTAAGCTAATACCTGAAATGTATAGGAAAAAGTGTCATGAGCATAGATGCAAGGCAGATGAAAATGTATGTGAATATGTTGCTGAACTGAGCACTTATTTTCATAGCTGGGTGAGTGGATGACAGGTCACCACTTTTGAAGGGGCTGGCAGACCTTTAGGTAAGGGAACAAGCCCTTAGCATTTTGCCTGAGGACATGAGGATCTGGTTAGCTGATAGACAGTGTGCTACTTAAGAGGAGTTGGGGAAGAAGGGAGACCTATACCTAGCAAGCAGGGCAGCCCTGCACAGGAAAGGGACCCCCAGTACTGCTCATGGGTCTAAAGGAACCCATGGTGGGCAGCACACACTGCCCCAACAGAATCCGCCAGTAGCAGGGGAAGCCACTAGTCCAAGTATACGTCCAGGACCTAGAGTGAAATGTTTTGAATGCAACCAGTGGGGCCATGTGGCATACAGGTGTCCACGCAGGCAGGGTGGGGAACCAAAGGTGAGGGAGCCAGTAAGTGATAAAGACAAAATGCCAACAGTAGGTTGTCTTGAGACAACAGGGGTATGGAACTACCATCCTGCAGATGTCTTGAGAGTGAAGGATTTGGATGAGGCAGTACTATGTACTTATGCAGTTACATGCAGTGAGGCTAGGAGACAAGCATGTGGGTCTGGTAGCCTGGGGGAGATGCAGACAGACTGCATACTTGCAGCCAATACTGCTGAAGTGGTTACTTCAGGGAGTGAATTACACTGTAGCAATCGAGATTGAATGTGAGCCATAGCTTCTTGTGGGTACTGATGTTCCCTTGGACAGGGTAACTGCAAAGGCAGAGGTGAGTAGTAGTACCCAGGCTGACAGTGATGCACCATCAACCTATCTGGACTTGCCAAGGCCTTCGACAACATCCCCCACTCTGGAGACATAGTTAAACTTACGAAGCTGGCCATGAACTCCTGCATCACTCGATGCGTTGCCAACTGACTTACTGACGGAACCCAGACTGTAAAAGTAGCCAAGTCCAATCCCAATTCCAGACAAGTGACAAGTGGAGTACCTCATGGTTAGTCCTGGGACAGCTCTTGTTTGACATCTACTTCCCTGAAATACAGGCCAACACTATGGAACTCTGGCTAACAAAGTTCACAGATGACTCCAAACTGGGAGCCATTAGTGCATCCCCAAATGATGTGAATATTCTACAACATGGCTTTACAGAAACAGATGCTTGGTGCCAGAGCCATGGGCTCAAGCTTAATGCCAAGTAATATATAGTTATCCCCTCTGGAAATACCATGTACCCAGGAATTACAGTACACTAAACACCGAAAGTGTGCTGACAGACATAGGGACACAGGTGGACAGTGGTCTCACCTTCATTAACCACATTGCCACAACAGTAAGGAAATCCTTCTATGTGGCACACCTCATCACTAAGGGCTTTACATCCAGAAAAAAGGAGGTAATTGTCCCACAGTACTCCTCCCTCATTATACCCAGTATAGAGTACAACGCCCCATTTGGTAGGTACCTGACAAGACATCTGCAACAGCTGGGAAGGCAGTGGAAATACCACACTATAAGAATCACAGGATTAAAGCAGATGGCCTATGCTGACCGTCTAGAAAACCTCCAGCTATACTCTGTGGCATATCTTTTGCACAGAGGCTATCTCTGCGTAACATACAAGGCTATGTCAAACCCTGGGAAATGACATCTGTAATAAGGGGGGTCTATATTACGAAAGCGAAAAAATGTATGAGCAAATACGAAGACGTTGACCTGTATTACGCTAAGTATGGAAATCCCAAACGTACAAAACTGCGAATTCCGAAATGTTGATTTGTTTTGGTTGGCCCATCTGCGGTATAGCTCCGTAAGGTAAGTGTGCGATAGATAGGACTTTAGTGTTAGGATTTGGGTTAAGGTACCTGTATAGATAGGTAATGTATGTAAGCTTCAGTGTAGTGTTAGAAGTAGGGTTATTTTAAGTGTAGGTATGTATATATGTGTATTGTTTATTTTGTTTGGGTGTATGTCTGTAGGGGAAGTGTGCGGTAGTTATAGACCTTAGGTTAGGGAGGGGTTAAGGATAGTGCATAGCCAGTTGTGTATGTGGAGTTTAGTGTAGTGTTGGAGGTCAGTTTTTTTAAATGTATGTATGTGGATTATTTATTTTGTTTGGGTGTATGTGTGTAGGGGTGTGTGCGGTATTTACGGACCTTAGGGTTAGGGAGGGGTTAAGGATAGTGCATAGTTGTGCATGTGGGGTTTAGTGTAGGCTTAGAGGTAGGATTTTGGTGCTTTACATTATGTTAGAAGTAGGGTTTGGTTAAAGTATGTGTGTGGTTTATTTATTTTATTTGGGTAGGTAGTATGTAGCGGGTGGTGAGGTTAACCGACTATGACAGTTTGATATTTTTTTTTTGCGGTTTAGTGCATTTGGGATTTTCACAGTTTGCGGTATATGTGTCAATGTTTAGGTATTCGGGAATAGGGTTTTTCGCTTTGCTAATATAGACCCGTAATAAGTGTATGTACTGCCATGTATAGTACATGCGTCTATTTGCTGTCATTACAGTAGCAAAGGGTTTTGAGTGTCATGTCTGGTACACACAAGTATATGAGACCGGCACAGTATTGTTATCCATGTGAATGTATTACATGCAGGAGTAGTAACCCAGGGTACATGCTCTCACACTGGCATGTACTGTAACATGGCATTACTGCTGTTGACAGTGCTGTCCCAGGGAAGGGTAGAGTGCTAACATTACTACTGACAACAAGTACACTTGCAGGCATAGCTGCACTCTGAGGCCTCACTGTCGTGATCCTGGTGTATGGGTTGTTTCACCGTATATATCCCCTACTGGATAATAGTCAGACATGTGGAATGTAACTGTAGAGTACCGTCTTACAGCACAGGTTAGTGAGGGCTTGCAACATGTAGCAATGGCATACATATTGTTGTCAAAAATCCATCTGTTGACACATTCATCCTACTGCATAGCTACTTGCCAAACTGGTGTCTCAGTCCCTCTACAGATGTGCAGATGGCAGGTATCCAGCTGGGATACATACAGACAACCTATGCTTGATTGACACTGACATGTCTGGCCAGCTGTGTACTACCTGTCACATATAGGAGACAACACCCTGTATGGCCACATGCCATGGGTACCTACACTACACGACACTACCACAGTCAACTGAACATGCTTGGGTACAGGTCTCCATCACAGACACTAATCATGTGTTGTAATACATGTTGCTTACATGTCAACTGGATCACCTCAGTGGCCATGTGCAGAAGGCTTCCAGAGGATTGGCTGATGCATGTCACTCTCACCCTGACAGTCACTAACGTGGTATCTGTCAGTAGATTGCCTGCTGACACATGGCAGGTGGCATGATACCAATGTACACACACCCCCTACACATCCAATCCCTCCATGGACAATAGCCAGGTACACAGCTATGACCACCTGCAGCAATGCACCACAGTACTGGCACGTGTACGTGTGCATTACTGAGGATAGCAGTGTTTGTGTGTTAGTACACCTGTAGTTGGAAATTCCATGACGGCCTTCACAACCATCTCAACTCCCATTGCCATAGTCAGATGTGCAGACAGTGTTGTACAAATGGGTCGATATGAATGGGAAACCCATTGTGGTCTGCCAAGTGTGAATATGTGTGCATGTCTGCATATCTGTAGGATACACCATTCCGAGGTCACATACTCCTATTACACTACACATTGCCACACAGTAGTACAGATAGTGTTGTTGCTGCCCATAGGTGAGGCATCGCCACAGGCATTGTAGGTTGTTCCATTGCATGTGCATTAGATGCATATCCCTGTAGTACTACTGTTTTGATGTACAATGGGTTGTATTGGTGTTGTGGGCAATGTGTGATAGTGGGCATGTCAGAGTATCATAATGGGTTTCTGTGTGTACAATATCCATTGGGGTATGTCAGTGCTGTGTAAACTGTCATTACACCATGGTACACCTGGTGTATGTCCTGCGTACCATTTTCAGGTGACCACTGTCACCATCAACCATACAGGTAACTGATACCACAATACAGCCCAGTTACGCATGTGCTGTGTGCAGCCTACCTGCAACACATTGGACACACGGACTAGTTAGCACCAATAAGCCCAGGTCTGTAAGATGTGTGTCTGCCTGTTATGTGTATGTCAATGTGTATATGATGGTATGACACACTATGTATTCTCCATATACAACAATTAAATCTCCCATTACCATATTGTACATGTCTGTGGATGTTCTGCATGTAACATGTAACCTGGTACACACCTCAACCTAAATGTTGTATTGTGTGTGCAATGAAAGCCACACAGTTCAGTAGTACTATATACCTAGGTAGGGGTCCAGTCACAGTGTTGCCAAGTAAGGATGTGCATATATGTGGATGGGTTGACATAAGGTTGCAGATTGTACATATCCCAGCGGGTCACCTGTCAGTGTGCCACAGGCAGTAACTGTTATACAAACCTATGAAGTGTGCAACTGTACACCAGATATGTCATGGCATGGTTTCACCACAGTGCCATAACCCTTGTGGAATATGACTGCAGACCATCTTCCTGCTGACACATGTACACCTACAACACAAATGGATAACATTATATAGATCACAATCAATCAGTGTTACTAACAGCTGAAATGCATCATAGTTGGATGGCTACACTACCTGACATGTATGCATTACACATTACCCTGATAACATCTTACATTGCAGTACATTGCAGCACTCTGTTACAGTCACCGTGTGCATCAGAACCATATTAGCTTGTCCCTGCATTGATGTTATAGATGACAGGGATGTGGCACAGGTATTCTCATATGCACAGGGTGTGTGGCTGATTTGCCAGAGGCTGAGGGTAGTCCATACATTTGACACCATGTGTGTGGGTGAGGGGTTTAATTCTTTGATTGGGGCATGGTGATGTGGTGTGTGTTGGTATGGGGTTACTCTAGGTGTGTTTGCATAGTGTGCAGGTATGCATGCACACGGTTCTGCCATGTGGCTGCCCTATACATGTGTTTTTGGACAGCTGCAGGCCATACCTGGCAGGGTATGCAGTTCACCGCCTCCTGCCACTGACACGCTGACTGTGCCTGCCAGGGGTTCCATGGGCACGTGCAGGTACAGACATTGATGTGCTACTCTCCCCTGATGATGACAGATGTCTGCTGGAACCATGTCCTGCCTGGAACTGGCCAGGGCCAAGTGCATAAGGCCTGCTGTGGAGTGGTGTGGACAGCACCCCCATGGTGTGCTGGGGCTGGTACTGCCACTACAGGAGCGGCTTGGCATCCTAGCATGTCCATGTTGACCGCCACCTGCTGGTGTTTCTGGCCTGTGTCCAAGTGGCCATCGCACCACTCCCACCATGTTTTCAGGCACGGACGTACCACGGTAGAGGAAGCCCACCATCTCACCCCACCGTCTATCCATGATCTCGTTATGTTCACGGAGGGCAGCAGCCAGTTCACGGATTTTGTCACTTAGAAATGAGAAAGCAGCCATCTGCAGCCTCAGGCCCTGTATGGTGTACATTTCCTTATGTGCCTGTGTCTCCATGACAGCCTGAAGCATGCTCCTGGTGGTACCAGTTGTGGCACCTCTGCCAGGAGCATGATGACCAGTGGCCCTCCCACTAGCACCACGGTACCGCCTATGTGGTGCCCTGCTGGACATCTGGCTATGCCGACTGTGACCCGACACAGTTGGCATGGAAACCACACTTTCCTGGTCACAGTCACCCACCTCCAACTGTCCTTCTGCTATGGCCACTTGTGATGGGGTGTGTATGGGTACTGTAACTGTGTGCGGGCTTGGGGTGGCTAGGAGGGTGATGACAAATAATGGCACAGTGTTGGCCTCTGACAACCCCAACTGTGCCTCAACAGTGCCATCATCATCGTCAGTGTCTGTACAGACACCAACATCAGATTGCATGCAGGAGGGACCCTGACCCACCTTGCCACCTGTGGAGGAAACAAACACACGCTTTAAGACCTGTACAGCATTGCATAACAGTACACACGTACACACACACACACACACACACACAAAGACACACACACACACACACCTACATGTGAGGTTGCACAACTTTTGTACACACAGTCCTCCCATTACCCTTTTGTCAGCATGCATTACATATGGTACTCAACAGCATGCAGTGCAACTATAGTGACTTCATGCTAGTGCCAGTATTCATGTGTGTGATGCATGGGCTGTGTTGGTAGGTGATGTCCCTTCCCCTTGATAACACTGCACCCATGTACAAAGTGTTACTGTGGACCTGTTCTGCACCCTGCCTTGTACTCTGCACCACACCTCACAGATGTACAAACCATTGCTGCTTGTGTAGTACTGTGTCAGTTATGTCAGCTCCAATGCTCACAGCTCCTATTGTTAGAGGAACTCATACCTGGGATGATATGTGAACAGATGTCATTTGTGAATGCCTGATGTCTGCTTTACAGATCACAACATCAGTGGTGCATGTATGACCGTAACAAGACTATTACACTGACAACCGCCAGCCCTTAGCATGGCTATGGGGGGTGCCCTACACACATCCCACAACTCTGCATGGTTACAAGGTCTACTCATGTGCACATCCCTTGGAGTTCACACACTGCTGTCACTATTGCTGTGGAGTCAGGGTTATGTCTGCTACAGTTACTTAACCTGATTGTGTGCAGATACAGTCATTCTTAGCATACGTAGTATCCCTGCTGCAGTGCACTGCTGTGGCATGATGACACACCTTCCCCACCTCCAGCCTTTTAGCAGATACTTGATAACTATGGCCTACACATGTCAGTTTGCAATGTCCCAAGAATGGGACACTACGTGCAACAGCCTTTTACCAGTTAATTATATAGACCACAGTACTATGTTATGACATAGTGTAGATCTGTAACGGTTGCTATTGTAGTACAGGTATATTTAAAGTTGTAGCACCATATGAGGGTGTTGTTTCACATATGTCCCTGCTGTAGGCCGTGTGTCCTGCCGTTCTTCTCATCCCTGTGGACACATTTCACAATGACAGGTTATTTGTTGTCTTGCATGTGTCTGATGTACCCTTCCAATACCCCATCATGGTCTCCACTGTGATGCAGTGCACTTCACAACAACGAAACGTGAACGTGTACAGCATGCAGTATGGGTAGGTGTGTTAGATGTGTGCATGGAATATCCCTTGGCAATTACATGCCCGGTGTATTGTCAAGCATGAACATGAATCATACTCACCGGCTACAGGCTGCTGCCTTGGTGGTATCCTGGAGGCACCTTCATAAGAGTGTGAGAGAGTTGATGTCAGTGGCCACAGGTGTGGCATTTGTAAAGGGTGAGTGCAGCATTACGGTACATCAGCAATAGAAGTCCACAATACTTCAGCTTATGCACAACTGTTTATTACTACTACACAGCAACAGACTATGTATATGACATCTCAGATATGCATGATCTACCTGTACAGATGCGGATGCATACACAAGAGTGGTCTAATGATGTGCAGTGGGGCCTTACCTTCACGCTCTTCAGCCGGTGTGTCAGTGTCACCCACTTCCGCAATGTTCCCTGTCAGTTGTTGGTGCTGCAGTTGGGCAGGGGCCACAAGGCTGCTGAGAAGCTCCTCCACACGAGTTAGGGGTGGATGGACAGCATCAGACCCCTGTTGTGAGGTGGTCTCCCCCCATATGACAGCTGCACGCCGATGTACATGGCGAAGCATGTCAGTGCAATGATGCCGGATCTGCTCATAACTATGGTTCTGCAGGCCGACATCATTGACCCTGTGGACTAGATTGTTCCACAGGGAGATCCTCTCCTGCTGATCACGGGCTGCCCTGCAGAAAAGCTGCGGTTAGTGCTGTATCAGGTCTTCCACGATTACCTCCATTTCTGAGGCACTGAACACTGGCAGTCTTGCATGAGTCATCTTCCCTGGAAGACATAAAGATGAAAACAAGTCTGAGCAACTCATACAGCAGGATTACCATAGTTAGTAATACACATGTCTGTCTCCCCCCACCATATCAGCTACAACAAACCGTTTGCACAATGCAATTGGTATGTCGACAGCTTAACTACCATTGGGACATATGTTGTGTTGTACCACGCTGCATGCTGTGTGTTTGTAGCCATGTTCCCTGTAGGGCACTTTCTTTGCTGGCCTGTTGCAGGCTATTTCACCTGCATGCCATTGTCAGTGCTACTATGGTTCTACATTTGCATGTGGTGTGCATGCTATGTGATTGTTGCACATCTGCCGTTCTGTGTTATTGGGGATATATCTGTGCATGGTGTTGGACATGTTCCAGGATTGTGTGGACTATTACAGCCTATATATGTTCCATAACAGTGACACAATAGCATGTGTAGGGGTTAGTTGCCAGCCGAACCACCTCTCCCACCTCATCTGGCCATGATGTTCTTCATCTCACATTGCTGCAGTCCTTACACTTGGGTAGTCCGCTGTCCTCGGTCGGCCTGAATATCAAAGTATAAGGCTGACGTCGGTCAAGGCGCATTTGACTGACATCAGGACGTCAGGGTACAAATGCGCATGACCGACGTCATATCCTCAGTCTTTTTTGCCGCATGGTCCGATGCAGAAGCAGCATTGCAAGTGCCGGTTGGCATTCTGAGATTTTTCGTTTTCGAAGTTTCAGACCGAGTCAAAGTTGGCTAAGTACCCCGTTGGGGAATATTTTAGTTTTTTCTTGCCTCAGTGGTTTACCGGATGTCAGAAAAAGTGAATAATTGCATTTCTTGTGGGAAACAGATACCGCATAGAGATTATCATACTTTGTGTATTCCTTGTTTAGGGCTGAGCACGACGTTGTTGGCTGTCGCTCTTGTGCTAGATTTAATAAACGCACTATAAAGAGAAGGTTGGATTGTGCCAGGTTAGTCTTTGGGAAGCGGTGCAATTATAAAATGCCGTCGGATGCTCCGACGCCCGCTTCTTCAAAGAAGCGCAAGGACAAAGCAGTTAAGCCTAGGCTGGAAGAACCGTCTGTACCGGACGCCGGTTCTTTAGAGGTGTCGGTTGATTTCTTTGGGTTCCCAGGGAGAGACTTTGTTATTGCAGGATGTGGCCTCTCAGGAGGCAGGTCAGGCTGAAGGGGCTTCTCAGGTTACTTTACTCCCCTCCCTTCCTAAGGTGGTTAGGCCCTCTCCTTCTGTTGCCAAGGCTTCTCCCAGGGGCAGGCCAGGTTTAGCTTCAGTTGGTGTCACCCCTAGTTCTTCAGGAACTGTGCCCAAGAAGCATATGCTTAAAATGGCAGAAGATTTGATTACTTTGACTAGGGATCCTTTGCCCCCTCCTGATAAGAGACCTAGGGTGGAGCCTGAGCCAGGGAGTTTTGAGCAGGCTTCGAATGTTTCAGAGTCTTCGGCTGAAGACTTGCAGGAGTATTCTCCTTATTCTGACTCTGATGTGGATGATTCTACTCCTTCTGCTTCTCCTCCTGAGGATTTTTCTTTTTCAGAAACTCTTCATTCTATGAGGGAGCATTTTAAGTGGGAAGGCCAGGACTTCTCTGATTCCAGGAAAAGGCTTAGGGAATTTTTGTTTTTGCCCCAGCATAGGCCTGTGGCTATACCTCCTGTTTTAGATGTGGTGGAAGATGTTTTTGCAGAGGCTTCACTTAATCCTGATTCTTTGCCTCCTGCTCCTGTTAAACCTGATAGATATTACAGGGTGCCTGAAGCTCATAAGTATCTTTTTAAGAGTCCTAGGGCAGACCCAGAAACTGTTAGTCAGGGCCCTAAATGTGTTAAGGCGTCTGTTGTCAAGAATCCGGTTCCTTCAGACAAAGAGGCCAAAGCTTTGGACAGATGGGGAAAGAAAGTTTATACTTCTTCCACTCTAGCTATGAGGGCTTTGAATTGCCAGTTTCACATGTTAAAATACCAAAACTATCTCCTTTCACAATTGAAGTCTAAGGTTGATGCTCTGGCGGAAGGTATTGATTGTAAAGAATTGCAAGATTTAGTACATGTTTCTGAACAGGTGGGTAAGCATTCTTTGCAATGTGGTTTTGATGCTGTACAGGCCTCGTCTAGGGTGGCTGCCACTGGGTCAGTTCTTCGCAGGCACGCCTGGCTGAGGGATCAGAATTTGTCTGACCATGTTAAAACAAGGATTTTAGATGCTCCTTTACAATCTGATGTGTTGTTTGGTTCTCCTGTTGAGACAGTTTTAAAGAAAATGGAAGACAAGGCTAAGTCTATGCAGACTGTTAAAGATTTTTTGCAGGTTCAGCCTCCAAAGTTTAGTAGAAATTGGCCTACTAAGGGGTGGATGTATCCTTCTTATGATTCCCAGTCTAGGGGTAGATCTAGACATGGTAGGGGCAGAGCTCAGGGTTCTTTCAGGCCTCGTACAGGGAGTTCTCCTGCACAGTCTTCAGGTGAGGGCAGGGGTCAGTCCTTTCGTAAACAGACCCAATGACCTACCTTTTCAGCTGCCAGAGCCTTCTCATCTGGCAGCCCCTTTGGGAGGAAGGTTGGCACTTTTCAAAGAAAATTGGAGTTTAATTACCCAAGACAGATGGGTATTGGATATCGTACACCACGGTTACAGGTTTTATTTCCATACCTTACCTCCTTTCAAAGGCATGCCAGACGTTCCTCCTACACAAAGAATAGAGGCTCACAAGCAAATTTCTCTGTTACTCCAACTAGGGGCCATTCAGCCGGTCCCTATGCCAGAAGTGGGCCTAGGATTTTATTCTCGCCTGTTCCTCGTACCAAAGAAAGGGAACACGTGGAGACCAATTTTGGACTTATCTATCCTCAACACTTATCTGGACATTCCCAAGTTCAAAATGTTGACGCTACAGCAGCTTTTACCTCTGCTGGGCAAAGATCATTGGATGGTAACTTTAGATCTCAAGGAGGCTTATCTTCATGTTCCTATCAGACTGAGTTGCAGGAAGTATCTGCGTTTTCGAGCTGGGACTTCTCATTATCAGTTCTCTGCATTGCCCTTTGGCTTATCTACTGCGCCCAGAGTGTTCACGAAGGTTCTGGCTCCAGTGATAGCTTTCCTCAGGTTAAAAGGAATACAGATTTATCCTTATCTGGACGATTGCCTAATTCTGGCTCAAGGAAGGGACGAGCTTCTTCATCATTTGGATTATGTGATAGCAGTGCTAAGATGCCTGGGGTATTCTGTGAACGAAATAAAGTCCAGTCTAGTACCCTCTCAAGACATGTGCTTTCTGGGTGTGAGACTGAATACAGCATCCCAGATGGCCTTTTTGACCCCGGACAAACAAAAGAATCTTTCCCTTTACTTTCATCAGTTGTCTCATCAGTCCGGGCTGACTGCAAGGACAGTCCTTCAAGCCTTAGGGTTCATGGCATCTTGTATTCTGGTGCTTCCCAATGCCAAACTGCATATGAGGAAGCTACAATGGTATCTCAAAAATGTATGGACACAGCACTGCCAGGATTTGGACACTGTCATTCCAATAATACCTTGCATTCAAAAGGAATTTTTGTGGTGGGCTCAGGAATGTCACCTAAACAAGGGACTCTCTGTGACCCGCCAGAGGCGAGTCAGATTCTAACGACAGATGCCTCAGACAAAGCTTGGGGAGCTCATCTGAATGGAAAGTGGATACAAGACAAGTGGCCTGCCAGACTACAACATCTACATATCAACTTGAAGGAGATGTTAGCAGTCCAGTTTGCATTAATAGCCTTCAAGGATTTACTTCTTCCAGGGCAGGTGTTGATTCTAACAGACAACACAACTGTCATGTGGTACATCAACAAGCAAGGCGGAACACATTCTTATCCTCTATGCAGGCAAGCGATGATTTTGTGGGAGACTGCTCTCACTTTACAGCTAAATCTTCAGGCAAGGTTTCTGCCGGGAGCACAGAACTCCTTAGCAGATGTGTTGAGCAGACAAATAATGGATCCCCACGAGTGGAAATTGGATCCTCATGTACTTCAGAAATTGACAGTGTCATGGGGAACTCCAGACATAGATCTGTTCGCTTCCCCACTAAACCACCAGCTGCCAAAGTTTTGCACAAAAAGGTTTCATCCAACAGCTTGGAGAGTGGATGCTCTTTCTTTCAATTGGAGCAATCTTCATGTGTATGCCTTTCCGCCTCTGCCTCTCCTCCCAAAGGTACTACTAAAAGCCAGACAAGACAAGCCAAGGATGATTTTAATAGCTCCAGATTGGCCTCGACAGCATTGGTACCCATTACTGAGGAGCCTGGTACGGAAGCCTCCATGGCTTTGCCTTCGATTCCACACCTGTTGTCTCAGGAGGACAGTCATCTGCTCAATGTCAAGCTTCACTCTCTGCACCTAACAGCCTGGCATATTCTGTTTTGAACCATAGTGGGCCTCCACTTCCACAACAAGTTTTGAATGTTATTTTGGAAGCTAGAAGGCCTAGTACAAGGAAAGTGTACGCAGAAAAATGGAAGAGATTTTTATTTTGGAGTGCAGCAAAGGATTTTGATGTTTCTGAGCCTAATTTAAGTGTGGCTCTTCAATATCTTACTGAGTTACTGGACAAGGGTTTGTCCTTCTCTTCTATTAAGGTTCATGCTGCAGCAATTTCGCTCACTATGATTGTGACCCACCATTGTTTTCTCATCCTTTGTTCAAGCAATTTCTTAGAGGGGCAAAGAATATAAGACCCACCTAAAAGCTCCTACTCCTGCTTGGGATCTCAATTTTGTGTTGGAGAAACTCACTCTACAACCTTTTGAGCCTGCAGCTACTGCTGAATTAAAGTTTTATCATGGAAGACTGCTTTTTGTTGGCTATTACCTCTGCAAGAAGGGTTTCTGAGTTGCAGGCCCTTATGGCAGTTGAGCCTTTCTTGATTTTCCATAAGGATAGGGTATCTTTACGGACTAATCCTTCCTTTATGCCTAAAGTGGTTTCTAGTGTGGCTTTAAACCAAACTATTCATTTGCCTACCTTTTATGCAAATCCCCAAAATAATGGGGAAAAGATTTTGCACACTTTAGATGTACACAGGCAGTTGCGTTATTATTTGGACAGAACTAAAGGGTTCAGGCAGTCTCAGCAGTTATTTGTTTCTTTTGCTTTGAGTTCTCAGGGCAAGCCTGTGTCAAAACAAACTATTTCTAAGTGGATTGGGTTTTGCATTGCTTTCTGTTATTCCCATCATGGCAAGGAAGTTCCAGCTGGGATTAGGCCTCATTCCACCAGGGCTACTGCCACTTCAACAGCTTTTTTAAGAGGGGTGGCAACTAAGGATATTTTGGAGGCAGCTACTTGGAGTTCGGTGCATACTTTTTCCAGGCATTATCACCTACCACTTTACTCTAAATCCAGGGCTGGTTTTGCCACTGCTGTTTTGCAGGGCATTTTGGCAGCTCCTGCTTCCTTATAATTTGGCCATCCTCCCTTACCTCTGCTTTGGGATTCTACCCAAGTGTAAGGACTGCAGCAATGTGAGATGAAGAACATAGTACAGTTTTGTACCTACCATAAATGTAGATGTTCAAGATCCACATTGCTGCAGTCCACCTACCTCCCTCCTTCCCCTCTGTTGTTGGAGGCGGTTGTGTGGGTTGGGTGGTCAATTGGGTGTATATTGTTTATTGTATATATTGTACATATGTCTGGTGCTAGGAAGGTTGGTGGTTGGTTTGCTGTCTTTTGGTTTTTGACCTTTATTTTTAGGGTCTTCTGACATCTGGGGCAAGAAAAGACTGAGGATATGACGTCGGTCATGCGCATTTGTACCCTGACGTCCTGATGTCAGTCAAATGCGCCTTGACCGACGTCAGCCTTATACTTTTATATTCGGGCCGACCGAGGACAGCGGACTACCCAAGTGTAAGGACTGCAGCAATGTGGATCTTTGAACATCTACATTTATGGTAGGTACAAAACTGTACTTTACCAGGCCACATAACATCTGGGACCCACCATGGGACCTTATCATCTACTTGTCCTGCACTACCTTCAGGTGGAACCAGCTTAGGAGATGGTGACCCCCCCATGAGCACACACAGACACAACCCTGTCACCCAAAGTCAGGTCCAGGTTCTGGTGCATAGAGAGCTCCACAGAGACATGGGGGACTTGCTAAATCACCTGGAGCCCTGCAGTACACATACACAGGGTGGACATGCTTGCTCCTCCTGCACAGCCCACAGCCCAAGCACCTTTATGACCATGTAGATGATGTCGTGACTGTCCATGGGTGGGGACCTTGGTCCCATTGCTTCCATATAGGGGCTCAATGGTGTACACATTCCAAACAACACTCCCCATCCACGATGTTTACACACCACGTGTCATATACCAGCCCTGTATGCTGTCTTTTCTGTCTGCATACCCAACTTACATACCACAGTTTGCCCACTAGCCTTCACCAACATACAAATCCCACCTTCACGAACAAATGCCATGTGTTCTCAACATGGGTTACACACCACACATCAAAGTCTATTTTGTACCCATGTATTGCTGTGTATATGTGTATATATATATATATATATATATATATATATATATATATATATATGTTGTTGTTTGTCTTTCAGCTTTTTCGCGGTGAGGGGTCACCACAGCAGAACTCCGGTCCGTTAATGATTGGCAGTAGATTTTTATGAAATGCCGAGGTGCCAGCTCGGCGCCCAGACTTGAAGGAAGGCACGCCCATTTACGCATGCATGTCTTTCGAACGCTACCCAACCGTGGGGCGGACATGCAGACTCCACACAGAAGGCACTCCCAAGCCACGCCGAGAATCGAACAGGAGAACCTCTTGCTGTGAGGTAACAACGCTACTCCCGTACCACTGCGGCATCACATGTATTGATATGTGTGATGTTTTCTGACAGATATCATGGAAGGGGACATGTATTTACATATATATGTGTGTGTGTGTGTGTGTGTGTGTGTGTATATATATATATATATATATATATATATATATATATATATGTGTGTGTGTGTGTTATGTATGTATATATATATATATATATATATATATATATATATATATATATATGTATATATATATATATATATATATATATGTGTGTGTGTATTATATATATATATATATATATATATATATATATATATATATATATATATAGATATGTGAGTGTGTATGTATATATATATATATATATATATATATATATATATATATATATATATATATCTGTGTGTGTGTATAAATATGTAGAAGAATTATGTTATATGTGTGTGTGTGTGTGTTTGTATGTAGACATATATGTGGGGTGCATACAGACATCTGGTTCACACTCTGTAACTTTCTTTCCTTCACAGCTGCACTGTTCTGCCTTGCTGCAACACAGACAGGTGTCACATGTGAACACAGACTAACATTAGGGTGGTATATATGGTGACAGATTGCTGGTAAGCCTATTATAAACCTATGGCATTTGTGCATGCTACATTACACATTAACATGACTGTCCTGCAAGTGGTATGCTCTGACACCCATGTGTCTTTCATGACGGCAGTACTTCCACCACCAGCTATTGCCCACACTAACATACCAGACACAGATGTTATGGCTTATATCTTTGTCATTCATTTCTGATCTGCACAGTTGACATGTATATCCCATTGCCTACAGGGACAGACAGTATTATCCAGAGCAGTTGTTCAGCAGAACATCATTACAGGAACAACTACAGATGGCACATATAAGTCATTCCACATCATATATCCTATTATTGTATACCACATACTGCATTCAGTTAAATACATATATGTTTTACATACCTGTAACCATATCATATATCCTATTATTGTATACCACACACTGCATTCAATTAAATATGTATATGTTTTACATACCTGTAAATTTTTTTTCTGACAGCTGTGACAGGTTTCTGTTGTTTAAGGTTTACTTATTTTTTTTTTTGTCTCTGTCTCGCTCTCTTTCTCCACTAGAGGGATTGAGATGGTTTGAATAGATTGCAGCATGGCTTTTGTAGGTGATGGGCTCTGCACCAATCAGAGTGCAACAGTTGCTAATTGCATGCAGCCTGCTGTGTAGTACTTCGAATAACCACTGTCATGGCAACCCAGTACTATAAAATGCTGACTCATGTGGGCTTTGTCCCTTAACCATTCCAGTATGGAGGACATCCTTCCTGTATGTGGCAGCAGTGTTACATACAGCAGGTAGCAATACCTCTTGCAGCAGAACTTGCAGACACAGGCCAACTACACATTTGTATAAGGTTTCAGACCTACAGACAGACTGAGTAGTGCATTGTTTACAGTGTTTGTTTGTACATAGTAGATTAGGATGGAATGCTGTCTGTCTGCATATCTCTCAACTGTGGGCTTATCCACATTGTGGCGAGTGGATTGTCTGTTAGGTTTTGTTTGTGCACCACACAGGTCTTGTCCTAGGTATATCACTGGCAGTCTGTCTGTTGCGTGCTATCAGTAAATGGCTATATCCATTTGTGTTTCTGATGTCTTATTCCTGCTTAAGTGTATGTTGCAACAAATCCTGTAACACCAGCAATTTCCAGGGTGTGTAACAGCAATATTGCAAATATGGCCCTGTGTTCCTGCCTCTGCCCTCCACATATATTCTGGAGCATTTCTCCCTGGGCCTCCGCTGAAAACAGGATCTGTGGAACCTAGTCCTACTTTCCTGGTCAACAAATGTTAAATAAATAAAAAATAAATAAATAAAAATATGGTAGGCCATGTCCTGCTGTAATACAGTTAGGGGTTGTTAGGTAATGGCCTATCATTATTTGCTGCTAGCATTTCTGCTATCATCCCAGTCATATTGTGGACTCCCACAAAATATGTTGGTCAGGGTCCATAACATATGGAGGCTACAGTTGGACAACATATGTGTGCCCTTGTACATTCGAGAGGTCAGTGTGTGGTACACAGCGTTCTTTGCCCTTGTACAACCTTTTATTTTGGGGGGGTATTCAATGCTATCAACATAGTCTGTGACAACATGTTATGGATATCCGTGTTAAGACACATCGAGATATGTGACTGTACACTTTCATATGTTCCTCCATGGGAACAGTGGTGGGCTACAGCTTACAGTGTTACACACAGCTCAGTTAATCAATGTGATTGTGAGATGTTAAGATGAGCAATGTTATGTGACAGATACATTGACATTACCACAACTAATACATTCCCCCCTAGGGCTTGACAACAGGGTGTAATTGGAGGCTGCTGAACTACATCTGTAATTGTTGATTGTTACTTATCTTGAAGGAAAATACTTTGTCTATTGTTGTACTAATTGAAGGCCTTGGCCTGGACAGCATAGTATGTTATATATCCACATGGCTTGTATCTACTGTTTTGTGTGGGCCTTGCATTCATCACTGATTACATATTTCAAAATTTATGTGCTGTAAGTAATGGCATACATTGTTGTACAGTACACAAATTAAAGGTTTTCTGTGTATGCATACGTGTGTGTTTTTATTGTATCTGCTTTATTTTCTGAAAAAAACAAAAAAACAAAAAAAAAAATACTTGTTTTCCCGCCTTTGTAAGCTAGTTTAGTCCAGTTTTCAGGTTAGTGCTGAATTCAGGGCTGTGTTACAAGTTTCTGTGTTTGCCCATACCTTACTTGGATAGAAGGAAGTTTCTATGTTCACTGTGAGAGGCTGCTCGAAGCTCCCTCTATCTGTCCCTGGAGGAGTGGTTTCAGCCCATAAATTAGTAGTTTATTGGCCATTTTGGGCTAATTTCTATCTCTTTCATTTCCCTGGTATAAAACCCGCATTTGCAAGGTTTTTGTGCTAGTATACAGCTCAGCAAGCTCCTGCCTGGTGCCCTGCAGAGTTCTACAACAGCAAAGAGACAAAAGAGAGACTTTGGAGTGATTAAGTATGATTTTTCTGCATTTTCTTGCTGTCTTTAGCTAATTCCGCCTAAAACGCCACTTTTCTAGAGTTTCTGTGATTTAAAATGCTTGTTTCAGCTACATATTGTACTTATTTTACTGCCTGCACTTTAACAAAGTCATTTTTATGTTTAAATTACCTGTTTAACTGTTGTAGGCTACACACTCGTGTGATAGCCATTTCTGTGCATTTAAAGTGTTTTTTTGATTGTATCTGCTTTATTTTCTGAAAAAAACGAAAAAAAAAATGTTGTTTTCCCGCCTTTCTAAGCTGGTTTAGTCCAGTTTTCAGGTTAGTGCTGAATTCAGGGCTGTGTTACAAGTTTCTGTGTTTGCCCATACCTTATATATATATACACGATACTTCATTTGGATAGAAGGAAGTTTCTCTGTTCACTGTGAGAGAGGGAGGGAGCTTTGAGCAGCCTATCTGTCCCTGGAGGAGTGGTTTCAGCCCAGAAATTAGTAGTTTATTGGCCATTTTGGGCCAATTTCTATCTCTTTCATTTCCGTGCTATAAAACCTGCATTTGCAAGGTTTTGTGCGCCGGGTAGCGCCAGTTAGCTGGGGTATAACTTTTCCCGGCTCCACAAAGTCTACTGTTCAATTTTTCCCTTGGAACTACAGAAACTTTCAACTTAAGCACTCAAATCATTCACTTCTCATCCCGGCACTTGCTCAAAACTCATAACAAGCACTAATAAAGCTTAGCACTAGACCCTCCCTATACTGTAGAGAAGGACAAAGCTCTCTATTCGACCTTACCATCCAATCAGTAAAACAGTTCACTGTACCTATCCAGGCATGTCCAAAGGGCTGTTTCAGGTGTACTCTCCAGACCAGCTGGTGAATCTGGGCATTTTGAGGCAATGTTAAAATTGCCTCGTGTACACAGACAACCCTATCCTCCTTCCACCAAGCACTAATACATGCGAGAGATGCAGTTATACAGCCAAAATGGAGGCTAAGCTCTCTCAACCCAAGACTGGACCAGGCAGTCAGGAGAAGAAGGGAATTACTTGCATCACACTACCAGTCTCACATAGACCTATGAAACCAGCACTGGCAAAAAACACACATAAATACACAAAAACATACTCAGAGGCTCTAAATAAAAATCTGCAAAAGCAACAGAGACTCCAAAGCAGACATGCAAGCAACCTCCACCCCCAACACAAACCATGAAACACATACTTCACAAAACCAGTGTGCCACACAATCACAGCCCTTAAGGCAAAATAACATACCCAACACACTAGTAATAGGTGACTCTATAGTCGGGCACACTGACGCCCCACTCACTAGGCTGAACAAGGAGAAGGTTACTGTTAGTTGCCTGTCGGGTGCCAGGATCCGCCACATAACACAAGCACTCAGGTCACTCCAGGACAAGTACAAATATGACTCTGTCATTGTCCATGTTGTTGTGAATGACCTGAGCTGTACCTTCCTGGACTACATGAAAAGAGACATGGAGGAGCTCTCTGATCACATAGCCCAGGCCGGTATGACCCTGACCCTGAGTCGTATCCTGCCTTAACAAGAATGATACCATGGTATAGAGAAAAAATATCAATTTCGACAATTGGCTAAGCTTCTGGTGTCATTCAAAGGGGATCCAGTGTCTGTCAGCCTGGGATGACATGTTCGACAAGCCACGCTGCTTCGCTAGAGACAGCTTGCACCTGTCACCCTTAGGCTTTCGAATACTGGCCAAAGCTCTTGCCACCCCCATAATGCCTTTTTTAGGCAAGGCTCAAAAGACAAACCCACCACCGTAAATAGCACAAGTAACAAAAAACTGAGGGTAATGCTGCTCAATGCCAGAAGTCTAAACCTCAAAATGCATGCACTCGAGGCACTACTCAGTATGGAGAAAATTGATATGTGCAGTAACAGAAACCTGGTTTAAGGCTCCAGAGAGCACCCCAGCACTACCAGGCTACAACCATACCATACATTTCGGCCACAAAACCCGGACCGAAATACAAAAGGCGGGGGAGTATCCATTTTCATCAAGGATACCCACACCTCCAGGTTAGTGGCACGATACTTCAGAGATCATCCACGTGGAACTAACAATGGGCAAAACTACTATTCAAATTATAGCTTGCTACAGATCACCCACCATATCCCAGGATCCCCAATCCGCATTCCTGGAAACACTGGGAAACATAAAGGTCCTACTAAACACCCTAATATTGGAACTGGGCGAACTACTCAAGTACGAACTCTCTTGCCCAACATTTCCTAGAATTTATAAACTCAAACACCCTGGATCAGCTGGTCAACACCCCCACCAGAGGTGACAACATATTGGACCTGGTCATCACCAACATGGGCGACCGGTGTTCCACACCGGAGATTAACCCCTCGCTGGTTAGATCTGACCATAAACAAATTACTCTGGATATCCACATTCCGCCACCACCCCCGGTCAAAGAAACCACCGTTAAAAACTTTTCAAAAGCAAACTTCACGTTAGTTAAGACCGAGGTTTGGAAGTTTCAAAGCCCCCATGCTAAAGGACAACTTTGTCCAAGCTGCAAAATCCTTTACTAATGCATTCTACAGACAACTACAAGAATGCATGGATTGTGCTATCCCAAACAAAACCAAGACTCACTCCTCCAAGAAAATGAAACCAGTCTGGTGGACCCCTGCCATAAACAAGCTATACAATAGAAGGAGGAAACTAGTACAGAAATGAGTAAAATCCCAAGAAGGGAAGTCATCCCTGATCAGTATCAGTAAGAAACTACATTCCCTCATAAAATCGTCTAAGGCTAGCTTCGAAAGAAAAATTGCCATGGACTCCAAAGATAACCACAAGGCATTCTTTAGGACGTGCTGGAGGGATAGAGTCCTGTCTCAAAGACTTCCCATGCTCTGGAACAAGATTCCAGTTTACATTAGGCAGAGCTCCTTGCTAACCATCTTCAAGAGAAACCTTGACGAGTGGATGGGAAGCAAAGTTTACTCCAGGGATCACTTCAATGGCTCTGCTGGACAGAGGCACAGGGAACTAATCTAAAGGGGCGGCGAAAGCCAACACATTCTGGCTAGGCTTATAAATGCCTTCGGGCAGATAGCCTAGTACCTACCTATGAACCTATGAACCTATGAGTGGGTATATGTTTAATGTAAGTATTCACATTTGTGGGAATGGTTGCAACACTACACCTTTCACAGGTGCCAGTTACAGGGTTTGTGGCTGAGGGATATACTTTGCACCTAGTACTTCCATACTACTTCTACATATGTATGGCTACTAATAACTTTGTCTATGTATATGTGTATATACCATGTCTATATTATATTCTTGAAAGCCGACAATGTTGAATCTGACATAGTCGACATGAGAATATCAAACGCTCAGAATCTCGAGCATGTAAATGGAAATCTCCGTAAGGGGAGATTTCCGTTTACTGCAATGCAGTGTGATCTCGGAGTTGGTATATTTAAGTGGGGGGGTGTCTTTTTATAAGGTTGGCGTTTGAAGACATCGACCATATGTTCGATGTTTTCAACCATCGATCTTATAATATAGACCCAATATATCTATCTATTTATATATATATATATATATATATATATATATATATATGTATGTATATAGATATATATATATATATATATAGAGATATATATATATATATATATATATATATATATATAAAATATACCTGAATATATCTGTCAATGTATAGATGTGTGTGCATATCTGCACCATTGTAATGTGTACTCCTTCCACATTGTACATTCCCTACGGACATCTAACTTATCAGCACTCTGCCTTATGCTCACGTGTAAGTTTTAGCACTGTGATTTCTCATAGGAATAGTTAAAGCTAGTAAAGATTAATTAGGTATTTTTCTTTGAAATCAGACCTGTCCTACTGTACTATTTTAAGTTTCTGTGTGATCTTTGGACTCTTGGATATCTCTGTGGTGTAGTAGTTTTGTTTTGTGTTTTAATTATTTATTATTAAATATTTTTAAACCCTTCTACCTGTGGCTGATTTGTTTAGAGATAAGCTCTAGAGTGCATTGCATATTTATAGAGGTTATTGTAATAGGCCACTCTAAAGTAAGCCTTGACTGTTAGTCATACTACCATTGGATATTAATATTGCACACCCTTTTAAGGGCCTTTTAGTAGCTGATATTATTAACTGAGTGGTGGCAGTAATTACTACTGTATAGTCTGGGTAAAGGGGCACAGTTGGAGAATCTGTGTCAGCCTTTCCCAGGAGTGTCTGTGAAGTTGTATAAATACTTATCTCAAAGTGTGTGTGTGTTTTGTCAGCTACTTGGCAGGGACACGAAGCACTGGTTGGACAGAGAGGGTACTGGAGGATTTAGCTTGCCCAGTTAGGCTGAGACCTGCACCCTATAGATGTGCCAGTGGGGAGTCTTATTGGCGACTTGGTGAGCAAGGGAGCAACTAGCCCCAGACTGACTGTGATCTCTGTGTGCACTTAAGGGAAATTGTACTTTACTGTGTATATTAGTTATCCTTTCCTCTTCTATGAGATGACCTCCCTGGTGTTAGTGGTGAGGATTGAGGCTCCTTGATTGCTGGGCCAGTGCACGGTCGTCACATATACCATTTCATATAGCTGATTTTGCTTTGAAATACATACCAACAGAGTAATGCAACTCTCAAACAGATCATTTATTACAGTAATCTGAAAACATCACATCTGTTGGTGTCCATGCCAAAGCCTTCAAGTAGTACAACAGGAAAGACAGACTGGGCCATAGGATAACAAGGAGTGAACAGTATGTAATGCAGATGTATAGCCGAGCGGCCTCTAAATACACTCTGCACGCAATCACTAGGGAGAAAAGACCTAGGTTGTCACAATGGGCGGTATCTGTTACATAACAATGCATAACTGAAATCATCACAATCACACTGATGGCAGTAAGCAGTAGGCCAGCAATGTTCACAAGGTGAAATGTATGGTAATCTACATCCATATACTTTAAGGCAGCTTACTACTGGTATTCGTCACATGTAACACCCTAGGATACTTATGGTGCATACCTCCCATACACTGACTTAGAGGGGCATAGCGCACTGTTACATACACTGACCTCTAGACTGCAGAGGTGCACACACATGCTGTGAAGATGAAGCCAACATATGTATGGTGCATATGTTCTGTACACCATTATTTATTGACATCATACCTGATAACAAGCCAATCAGATAACAGACTGCTGGACATGTTGTGTGTAGTAGGGTTGTTTCTGAGGACATTACTTGGACATTCCATGTTTGTGTGTACAGTACTGTGTTCTGTGTACGTAGGGCAGGGTCTGCAACCTTCACTATCCAAAGATCCAGTCCTGACCCCTCACCCACCAAACTAAAGTAATCGGGAGGCACAACAGCTATCTGACTCCTAAAATGGAGACAGCAGAGCATATACGGTTTCATATATAGTTGTACTAGATATAAAATAAAGTGTATAACAACAATACCTAACATATGTCCATAATTGTGTTCCTGTGTTGGGATTGCTTGATTAGTGTGTGTGTGTGTGTGTGTGTGTGCGTGTGTGTGCGTGTGTGTGTGTGTGTGTGTGTGTGTGTGTGTGTGTGTGTGTGTGTGTGTGTGTGTGTGCGCGTGTTGTGCTGTAGAGTGGCCATTAATCCTCAGCAGTACAGGGAGCCACTATAGCAGGGTGGAAGAGATACATGTGGCTCCAGATCCACAGGTTGCAGACCTCTGAGTTAGGATGATTGATGACAGTATGTGTATTGTGCTTACGAACCTTGGGCTCTGTACAGACTGTGGTAGATGCCATTGTTCTCGGTCCTGTTCTGTCTGATGTTACATGCTGCTCCAGTATATGGTACCCTACTGGCTCACATGTCTGTAGGGCCAGACACACACATGTCCCATACCACAGCCAGCCATCGGACCACACTGTGCCATGACCACTGTATGTAGGGTTAGTGTGTGAGTGGCACATATGAGGATGGTGTCTACCAGATAGTTGTTACAGTGTCATATTAAGCTTGTGTGTCATATATGACTGTGGCTGCATTGACATTGGATGTGGGAATGCATTGTCTCACAGGTGTCTGCTACGCTGTGCTGTGACCTGCATGTTGTGTATTTCTGACAAAGCAGTGGTATGCTGTACAGATGTATGTCACTATCTACTGGGTAGTATGTGGCCATGTGAACTCAGCACCACTAGGTATTTTGTCTGGACAGACTGGCGTGTGTGCATGCATACACAGTGAGGGCATATGTACCCCTGTATTGTGATATACCCATGTACTTGGCTAGCAACATCCACATTGGGAGGCGTGGTCCACATGTCTCGCATGAAGGGGACATATGTACACTTCTGGACTGACCACAGAGTGCCAGACTGTCCACATATATTGTTCATATCCCTGCTGTAGTCCACAGGATCATTACTGTGCTAGCAATGGTACTGTACTATGATACCCTTAGGATGTCTGTCTTTGGGCAGTGATGCACATGTCTACAGCAGATGTGATCTCCCACACCCAACATGTCTGTTAAGACACCCCTATGACACTAGCAACAGTCTGCATATATACCTGCAATACATCCATGACATCCCTTTGCACTACGGGGTTGGGACTATTGGTGCTGAGGTAGGAATCCACTCCATGTTCTGGACATATGGTAAACATGTATGTGTACACATATATCCACATATCTATATAGATATATACACATATACATATCCACATACATATATGGAGATATATATGTACATATATATATATATGTATGTATACATATATATATATATATATATATATATATATATATATATATATATGTATGTGTATATATGACATACACATACACCCATAAAACAACACAAACACAGACACGACAACGAAATAAACGACAGACACACTGCACGGGAACTTACATACACATAAGACACAAATAACAAACCCACAACACAAACAACCCCATTACACAAAAACCACACACACAAGCCCAAAACAAACCAAATCCTTAAGGGCCCACACACACAACCTTACTTACAACCCTACCTTCCACACCTATCGACACACCACCTACCCGCCTCCGTCCCTAACTCACTTAACCCTCCTAACCCCTAACCCTAACTCACTTAACCTCATACTTACTATCTAACTCCCAACCTAAGCCACTTAACTTGCCTAACCCTATTAACAACTCACTAACTCTACCCAAACCCACCCCACCGCCCCAACCCCTCCCTGGCCTTAACCCCCCCCCATCCACGCACAGACCACACTTACCACTTACGCCTGCTCGCTGCGTCTAACGTCCGTCACAATATACAGCCTTTTTCCGTCGCATCATCTCGCGCTTGCTGGTGTTGTCATCCGTCGTGGGTCTTCTACATTATCGTGTTCTGCAACTTCGCTGATCGCTCGGTCTTCTCTTTTTCGGTCTTCTGGAGCTCAATTCCGCTGTCGGTCTTTCTGCGCTGTCGGCGGTTGTCAGGTAGAACCGTATATATATATATATATATATATATATATATATATATATATATATACACACACACACATATATAAACACTCATACATATACATATACACAGCAATGACTTCAACAAGTGTCTAAGTGTCTGATGTCATTCAAAAGGGATCCAGTATCTGTTTGCCTGGGACGACATGATTTACAAACCACGATGCTTTGCCAGAGATGGTCTGCACCTGTTGCCCCTGGGATTCAGGTTACTGGCTACAGCTCTTGGCACCCCCATAGTGCCTTATCTAGGCAAGGTGCAAAGGACAAAACTACCACTGTAACAGATACAAGCATGCAAAATTGAAGGTAATTCGACTCTGCTAGAAGTCTAAACCTAAAAAGGCACTCTCTTGAGGCACAACTACAAATGGGGAACATTGATATCTGTGCAGTAACTCTGACCTGGTTCAGTGCTCCAGAGAGCACACCTGTAATACCTGGCTACAACTCTTATCACACATTTCGGGCAAAAAACCAAGACCACAACACTACAGGTGGAGGAGTGTCCATATTCACCATGGTTATTCACACCTCCAGCCTAGTTCCCAACACAATGCATCTGAGAATCTCCAGATGCAACTAACACTAGGTAAGACTGCAATCCAAATTGTAGCTTGCTGCAGATCCCCCTCCATGCCCCAAGATTCTCACTACACCGTTATAAACATACTGGACAATATTAAGATACAACCAAACACCATAATACTGGCTGATTTCAGCTACCCTGCCATTAACTGGGAAAACTACTCTGGTACCAACACCTTTTACCAACGGTTCCTGGAATTCATACATTGTAACCCCCTCGATCAACTAATCCATTGTCCAAACAAGGTCTCCAATATCTTAGACCTGGTCATTACCAACATGGGAGTAAGATGCTCCACACCAGTGGGCACCCCCTCATTGATCAGGTCTGACCATAATGTAATCACCATTGACATCCACATCCCACCCCCACCCGCCAGTAAGGAAACCTCCATAAAAACCCTCTCCAAAGCCAACCCCATGCTACTCAAGTCAGAAGTGACAAACTTCATGGCACCCATGGAGATGGGAGCAGAAAGTGCGTGAATCCTACACTAAGGCACTGTATGAGCACATCCACTCATGCATGAATTCATGCATGAATTGTGCCATCTCAAATAGAACCAAGACGCTGTCCTCCAAAACAGGAAGCCAATCTTGTGCTCCACTGCCATAAACAAACTATACAACGGAAGGACGAAACTGTTGCAGAAAAAAGGATAATCCCAAAATACAAACTGCTCCCTTACCAGCCTCAGTAAGAAGCTGATATCCCTTAAAATCTGCCAAAGCTTGGTACATAAATATAATTGCCATAGTTTACAAAGACAACCACAAGGCGTTCTATAGTTATGTCCTGGATCTAAATGGGACTGCTCAGAACTGCTCTGAGCTGTAACAGAATGGCATTAAATATATTGATTCCAAGGAGTTTGCCAATATCTGGGCAGAATGATTTAGTGCCACTTTCACCCTCCTCTCACCCCCTAAAGGGCCCATCTCAGTACCAAAAGATTGCCAAATTCCAGTAATCACGGCCACACAGGTGAAAGCTGCACTATCCACTGCTAGGAATACAGCATCCATGGGACCAGATGACATCCCGGGCTGTGTACTGTATGAACTACAAAATAAACCTGCCTAAGTGCCATGTTTAATCATCGCCTCACCTCAGGCTTCAATCTCACTGAGTGGTACACAGCTACAGTTATCACACTCCACAAGGGGAAATCCACCTTCAATCCTGGGAACTACCGTCCCATCAGTCTGACGAGCCTGATCTGCAAGGACATGGAATGCATTATCATGCAACTTATAAACAAAGATATTGGCAACCAGCAAACACTGGACCCCACCCAGGTTGGGCTCTTGAAGGGATGATCTTGTCTCCTGAACCTGATTGACTACTTTGAATCAGTCTCCGGAGCTGTGGAGGAGGGTAAGGCGGTCCACACAGCCTATATAGACCTGGCCAAGGCCTTTGACAACATCCCCCACTCTGGAGACATAGTTAAACTTACGAAGCTGGCCATGAACTCCTGCGTCACTTGATGGGTTGCCAACTGACTTACTGATGGAACCCAGACTGTAAAAGTAGCCAAGTCCAATCCCAGTTCCAGACAAGTGGAGTACCTCAGGGTTAGTCCTGGGACAGCTCTTGTTTGGCATCTACTTCCCCGAAGTACGGGCCAATACTATGGAACTCTGGCTAACAAAGTTCTCAGATGACTGCAAACTGGGAGCCATTAGTGCGTCCCCAAATGATGTGGATATTCTAAAACATGACTTTACAGAAACAGATGCTTGGTGCCAGAGCCATGGGCTCAAGCTTAATGCCAAGTAATGTATAGTTATCCCCTTTGGAAATACATGTACACATGAATTACCACATAGGTGGCAGTACACTAAACACTCACTTTCATTAACCACATTGCCACAACAGTAAGGAAATCCTTCTATGTGGCACACCTCATCACTGAGGGCTTTACATCCAGAGAAAAGGAGGTAATTGTCCCACTGTACTCCTCCCTTATTATACCCAGTATAGAGTACAACGTCCCATTTGGTATGTACCTCACAAGACATCTGCGACAGCTGAGAAGGCAGTGGAAATACCTCACTATAAGAATCACAGGCTTAAAGCAGATGGCCTATGCTGACAGTTTAGAAAACCTCCAGCTATACTTTGTGGCATATCGTCTACACAGAGGCTATCTCTGCGTAACACACAAGGCTATATCAAACTCTGGGAAATGACATCTGTAATAAGGGGTCTATATTACATACACAAAAAAACATATGAGCGAATACAAAGATGTCGACCCGTATTGCGCGAAGTATGGAAATCCCGAATGTACAAAACTGCAAATTTCGAAAGGTCGATTTGTTTTGGTTGGCCCATCTACAGTATAGTTCCGTAAGGTAAGTATGCAATAGATAGGACTTTAGTGTTAGGATTTGGGTTAAGGTAAGTGTATAGATAGGTAATGTATGTAAAGTTTAGTGTAGTGTTAGAAGTAGGGTTATTTTAAGTGTATGTATGTGTATTGTTTATTTTGTTTGGGTGTATGTCTGTAGGGGAAGTGTGCGGTAGTTACGGACCTTAGGGTTAGGGAGGGGTTAAGGATAGTGCATAGATAGTTGTGTATGTGGGGTTTAGTGTAGTATTGGAGGTTGGGTTTTGCTAAATGTATGTATGTGGATTATTTATTTTGTTTGGGTGTATGTGTGTAGGGGACGTGTGCGGTAGTTATGGACCTTAGGGTTAGGGAGGGTTAAGGACAGTGCATAGTTAGTTGTGTATGTGGGGTTTAGTATAGGGTTAGATGTTGCTTACATGTCAACTGGATCACCTCAGTGGTCATGTGCAGAAGGCACCCAGAGGATTGGCTGATGCATGTCACTCTCACCCTGACAGTCACTAACGTGGTGTCTGTCAATAGATTGCCTGCTGGCACATGGCAGGTGGCATGATACCAATGTACACACACCCCCTACACATCCAATCCCTCCATGGACAATAGCCAGGTACACAGCTATGACCACCTGCAGCAATGCACCACAGTACTGGCATGTGTACGTGTGCATTACTGAGGATAGCAGTGTTTGTGTGTTAGCACATCTGTAGTTGGGAATTCCATGACTGCCTTCACAACCATCTCAACTCCCATTGCCATAGTCAGATGTGCCCGCTGCTGTATTGGACATGACATGTTTGTCTGGATATCTGTAGGGTACACCATTCCGAGGCCACATACTCCTATTACACTACACATTGCCACACAGTAGTACAGATAGTGTTGTTGCTGCCCATAGATGAGGCATAGCAATGCAACAACCTACTATACCTGTGGCATGTGAATTAGATGCTTATCCCTGTAGTACTACTGTTGAGATGTACAATGGGTTGTATTGGCATTGTGGGCAATGTGTGATAGTGGTTATCTCAGAATATCACAATGGGTTTCTGTGTATACAATATCCATTGGGGTATGTGAGTGCTGTGTACACTGTCATTACACCATGGTACACCCGGTATATGTCCCATGTAGCACTTTCTGGTGGCCACTGTCACCATCAACCATACAGGAAACTGATACCACAATACAGCCCAGTTACGCATGTGCTGTGTGCAGCCTACCTGTAACACATTGGACACACTGACTAGTTAGTTAACACCAATAAGCCCAGGTCTCTAAGACATGTGTCTGCCTGTTATGTGTCTGTCAGTGTGTATATGATGGTATGACACATTATGTATTCTCCATATACAACCATTAAATTCCCCATTACCATATTGCACATGTCTGTGGATGTTCTGCATGTAACATGTAACCTGGTACACACCTCAACCTTAATGTTGTGTTGTGTGTGCAATGAAAGCCACACAGTTCAGTAGCACTATATACCTAGGTAGGGGTCTAGTCACAGTGTTGCCAAGTAAGGATGTGCATGTATGTGGATGGGTTGACATAAGGTTGCAGATTATACATGTCCCAGTGGGTCACCTGTCAATGTGGCACAGGCAATAACTTTTATACAAACCTGTGACGTGTGCAACTTCACACCAGATATGTCATGGCCATGGTGTCACGACAGTGCCATAACCCTTGTGGAATATGACTGTAGGCCATCTTCTTGCTGACACATGTACACCTACAACACAAATGGATAACATTATAGAGATCACAATCAATCAGTGTTACTAACAGCTGAAATGCATCATAGCTAGATGGCTACACTACCTGACATGTATGCATTACACATTACTCCGATAACATCTTACACTGCAGTACATTGCAGCACTCTATTACAGTCACCGTGTGCATCAGAACCATATTAGCCTGTTCCTGCATTGATGTTATGGATGACAGGGATGTGGCACAGGTATCATATGCACAGGGTGTGTTGCTGGTTTGCAGAGGTCGAGGGTGGTCCATACATTTGACACCATGTATGTGGGTGAGGGGTTTAATTCTTTGATTGGGGCATGGTGATGTAGTGTGTGTTGGTATGGGGTTGCCCTAGGTGTGTTTGCATAGTGTGTGGGAATGCATGCACACAATTCTGCCATGTGGCTGCCCTATACAGGTGTTTTTGGACAGCTGCAGACCATATCTGGCAGGGTGTGCAGTTCACTGCCTCCTGCCACTGACATGCTGACTCTGTCTGCCAGGGGTTCCATGGGCATGTGCAGGTACAGATATTGATGTGCTACTCTCCCCTGATGATGACAGATGCTGGAACCATGTCCCGCCTGGAACTGGCCAGGGCCACGTGCACTTGGCCTGCTGTGGAGTGGTGTGGACAGCACCCCCATGGTGTGCTAGGGATGGTACTGCCACTACAGGAGCAGCTTGGCATCCTTCCATGTCGACTGCCAGCTGCTGGTGTTTCTGGCCTATGTCCACGCGGCCATCGCACCACTCCCACCACATTTTCAAGCATGGACATACCACGGTCAAGGATGCCCACCATGTCACCCCAACATCTATCCATCATCTCGTTATGTTCACTGAGGGCAGCAGCAAGTTCACAGATGTTGTCACTTACAAATGAGAAAGCAGCCCACTGCAGCCTCAGGCCCTGTCTGGTGAACATTTCCATATGTTCCTGTGCCTCCATGACAGTGTGAAACATGCTCCTGGTGGTACCAGTTGTGGCACCTCCGCATGATGACCAATGGCCCTCCCATGAGCACTACGGTACATCTGCCTATGTGGTGCCATGCCGGACATCTGGCTATGCCGACTGTGATCCGACACAGATGGCATGGAAACCTCACTTTCCTGGTCACTGTCACCACCCGCCAACTGTCCCTCTTCTATGGCCATTTGTGATGGGGTTTGTATGGGCACTGTAACTGTGTGTGGGCTTGGGGTGGCTAGGAGGGTGATGACAAATAATGGCGCAGTATCGGCCTCTGACAACTTCACCTGTGCCTCAACAGTACAGTCATCATCATTAGTGTCTGTACAGACACCAACCTCAGATTGCATGCAGGAGGGACCCTGATCCACCTTGCCACCTGTGGGGGGAAACAAACACACGCTTTAAGACCTGTACAGCATTGCGTAACAGTACACACACACACACACACACACACACACACACACACACACACACACACACACACACACACACTGACAGTCCACCTTACTACCTCCCTGTCCCTGGGTTTACAGACAGTCCCACATTCAGTTACATATGTTCCCCATCCTGCATGGCACTTGCTAACATACACTCATTAATACTACCCATTAATATATCATTCCTCTCCATGCCTACACGTGTGATCACAACACATGACCTGTTACTCCATCACCTCCCTGACTTGAGTGGAGTAGGTTGTACATGGCCTCAATGCTGTCATCCAGTGTTAACCCTGTGTATGTCCAGTCATGGTGTACATGGCTCCTATATGGTTGGGGCTACTACATTCACTATATATGTCACACACCGAAGTCTCATACTGCAGTCTTGCTCAGTCCATGCCACATCTGCTGCACAATCAACCTATCATGTGAACAACAGTAATATCTGGATACACTCACTGGTATGCTCTGGTAATTCGCCATTGCATTAGTAGTGCTACATATGTGGGTAGCCAGTTATTCATCTGCTGATGGCAATATGATGTGTATACCTGGTGTGCACTTTCCCTCCCAATGCATGTTCCATGCTACAGACCTTGTTATGCTATAAGCTGTCCTGTGTTCACATATCGGACAGGTTGTCCTGGTGTCTCGTGTCACTCCGTGTACAGCACAGTCCCAAGGAGAAGTACTGCCATGTGATCAAGCCCACAATCACCTGTGCATACATGGACACCCACATAGACACACATGTACACACACATCTGACATGCATCGACCACATTCCACTCCACCAGATTGCACTTACAGACACAATCAGCATACACCCACCACCCCACACACACCCACTCCGACACACACACACACACACACACACACACACACACACACACACACACACACGCACACCTACATGTGAGGTTGCACAACTTTTGTACACACAGTCCTCCCATTACTCTTTTGTTAGCATGCATTGCATATGGTACTCAACAGCATGCACTGCAACTACAGTGACTTCATGCTAGCGCCAGTATACATGTGTGTGATGCATGGGCTGTGTTGGTAAGTGATGGCCCTTCCTATTGATAACACTGCACCCAAGTACAAAGTGTTACTGTGGACCTGTTCTGCACCCTGCCTTGTACTGTGCACCATACCTCACAGGTGTACAAACCATTGCTGCATGTGTAGTACTGTGTCAGTTATGTCAGCTCCAATTCTCACAGCCCCATGTGCTAGAGCAACTCATACCTGGGATGATATGTGAACAGATGTCATTTGTGAATGCCTGATGTCTGCTTTACAGATCACAACATCAACGGTGCATGTATGACCAATGCAAGACTGTTACACTGGGGGGTGCCCTACACACGTCCCACAACTCTGCATGTTTACAAGGTCTACTCATGTGCACATCCCTTGGGGTTTACACACTGCTGTCACTATTGCTGTGGAGTCAGGGTTACGTCTGCCACAGTTACATAACCTGATTGTGTGCAGATACAGCCATTCTTAGCATATGTAGGATCCCTACTGCAGTGTACTGCTGTGTCATGATGACACATTTTCCCCACCTCCAGCCTTTTTGCAGATGCTTGACAACTATGGCCTACACGTGTCAGTTTGCAGTGTCCCAAGAATGGGACACTATGTGCAACAGCCTTTTACCAGCTAATTATGTGGACCACAGTACTATGTTATGACATAGTGTTGATCTGTAAATGTTGCTATTGTAATACAGGGATATTTACAGTTGTAGCACCATATGAGGGTGTTGTTTCACATATGTCTCTACTGTAGGCCGTGTGTCCTGCCGTTCTTCTCATCCCTGTGGACACATTTCACTATGACGGGATGTTAGTTATCTTGCATGTGTCTGATGTACCCTTCCAGTACCCCATCATGGTCTCCACTTTGATGCAGTGCATTTCACAGCAATGAAACATGAACGTGTACAGCATGCAGTTAGATGTGTGCATGGAATATCCCTTGGCTATTACATGCCTGGTGTATTGTCAAGCATGAACATGAACCATACTCACCGGCTACAGGCTACTGCCATGGTGGTATCCTGGAGGGACCTACAGAAGAGTGTGAGAGAGTTGATATCAGTGGCCACAACTGTGGCATTTGTAAAGGATGAGTGCACCATTATGGTACATCAACAATAAAAGTCCACAATGCTACAGCTTATGCACAACTGTTTATTACTACTACACAGCAACAGACTTATGTATATGACATCTCAGATATGCATGATCTACCTGTACAGATGCGGATGCATACACAAGAGTGGTCTAATGATGTGCCCTGGGGCCTTACCTGCACGCTCCTCAGCCTGTGTGTAAGTGGCACCCACCTCCACAATGTTCCCTGCTAGTTGTTGGTTCTGTAGGCGGGCAGGTGCCACAAGGCTACTGAGAAGCTCTTCCACATGAGTCAGGGGTGGCTGGACGACATGCCCCCCCCCTGTTTTGAGGTGGTCCTCCCCATACGGCAGCTGCACGCCGACGTACATGGTGAAGCAGGTCATTGCAATGATGCCGGACCTGCTCATAACTGCGGTTCTGCAGGCCAACATCATTGACCCTGTGGACCTCTCCTGCTGATCACAGGCTGTCCTGCAGAAAAGCAGCAGTTAGTGCTGTATCAGGTCTTCCATGATTACCTCCATTTCTGCGGCACTGAACGCTGGCAGTCTTGCATGAGTCATCTTCCCTGGAAGACATAAAGATGGAAACAAGTCTGAGCAACTCATACAGCAGGATTACCATAGTTAGTAATACACATGTCTGTCTCCCCCCACCATATCAGCTACAACAAACCGTTCACATAAAGCAACTGGTATGTTGACAGCTTACCTACCATTGGGACATATTTTGTATTGACCCACGCTTTGTGCTATGTGTTTGTACAACGCTGTGTGCTATATGTTTGTAGCCATGTTCCCTGTGGGGACACTATCTTTGCTGGCTTGTTACGACTATTTCATCTGCATGCCATTGTCAGTGCCACTATGGTTCTACATGTGCATGTGGTATGCATGCTATGTGATTGTTGCACATTTGCCATTCTGTGTTATTGGGGATATCTATGCATGGTTTTGGACATGTTCCAGGATTGTATGGACTATTACAGCCTACATATGTTCCATAACAGTGACACAATAGCATGTGTAGGGGTTAGTTGCTAGCAGAACCACCTCTCCCACCTCATCTGGCCATGTTACCAGGCCACATTGCATCTGGGACCCACCATGGGACCTTATCTACTGGACCTGCACTGCCTTCAGGTGGAACCACCTCAGGAGATGATGTCCCCCCCCCATGAGTACACCCAGACACAACCCTGTCACCCAAAGTCAGGTCCAGTGTCTGGTGCATAGAGAGCTCCACAGAGACTTGGGGGACTTGCTACATCACCTGGAGCCCTGCAGTATACATACACAGGGTGGACATGCTTGTTCCTCCTGCACAGCCCACAGCCCAAGCAATTTTATGACCATGTGGATGCTGTTGTGACTGTCTGGGTGGGGACCTTGGTCCCATTGCTTCCATATAGGGGCTCATTGGTGTATACATTCCAAACAACACTCCCCATCCACGGTGTTTACACACCACGTGTCATGTACCAGCCTTGTATGCTGTCTTTTCTGTCTGCAGACCCAACCTACATACTACAATTTGCCTACTAGCCTTCACCAACATACAAATCCCACCTTCACGAACAAATGCAATGTGTTCTCAACATGGGTTTCACACCACACGTCGAAGTCTATTTTGCACCCATGTACTGCTGTATATATAGGTTGTGTATTGATATGTGTGATGTTTTCTCACAGATATCATGGAAGGGGACATGTATTTACATATATATGTGTATGTACATATATGTATGTATGTATGTGTATATATATATATATATATATATATATATATATATAGATATATATATGTGTGTGTGTAAGAGGCGGGT